>NC_056745.1:1102780076-1102837576 GCF_019279795.1 Protopterus annectens | reverse complement strand
TTAAGATATACCATTACCTTCATTTCAAATGATTAAGGTGAGACTTAACTTATTTATGCTGCTTACATAACAAATGTATAGTAGGCGTACTCCTAAAAAATGCAGACAGTCAGGAAAACAATATGCAAGTATATTTTTAACCTCCTACCATTCAATTCAGACAAAACAGTGACCTGATACCCTTTGATGAAGCTAAACAGATGTTGCAGTTACAAAACCATTTAAGCTTTCTGAATCCCTGAAATTTTCTCTCGAAATACTTCAAGAAGGAATTTTGTACCCCAAAGTCTATATTCAGGTCCATTAATGGTATTCTGCTAACAGAGTATTTTGTTTGAATTATTTACAAATGTATCACATTATCATATCATCCTTCATTAACCACAAGTCAGGTATGCTGTCTTTACACTACAAATACTGATTTATGTGTTAAATGACATTGGAAAACGTTATACACTTCAGAACTAGCAGTGACTGTATTTGAAGGCAATGCCCAAACCTGGCAGTAACCCAGGAAAGTTATTACTGATAATTCTGGTGCCAAACAAATTATCTTACTATAAGACAATTAAGACAAAAAGTTTCACTGTTATAAGACTATAGAAGAAGGAACAGATCAACAAAAATATTTAAAAAGACAGATGTGGTAAAATCAACATTCAGTCAACATGCAGTGTCAGAAATGACCAGGATCTATCATACACTATTGCAAATAATAAACTAAAGATATCAGCAGAGGCAGAAAAAACTTAATATGCAGATAAATGTAAAGGAAAAGTACAAAATAAGAAATTCAGTGATGACCCAACAAGTTTAATGGAGAATTGGAAAATAAAGCAAAGGAACAGAAGCACCACCTAAAAAAGAAGACATAGACATGTATGTGCTAAATGGGCAGCAGAAGTGAAAGAAGCATTGCACAGTTCAAATGTGCAGGATATGAAACTGAATTAAGTAATGGCCAGAGAAACTGAAACAAAATTAAGAGAAGCTCCTAAATGGAAAATCCCAAGCTCAAATGCAATACTTAACTTCTGGCTAAAACTATTAATGCCTTTACCTGAAAATCTAGCTCTGAGTAAGAACTACTTATATGCACATCCCAAACAGACATCAGTTTGACTCACAAGAGGAAAAATATTATCGTCCTTAAGACCGAAACTGCAAACTATCCTAAAAACTCTAGACCAGAAACTTGTCTTACATCGTTGTACAAAATATATACTGGAATTGATGCTGACTGATTTTATAGTCATTTAGAAGAAAACTCAATCATGGAACTAGAACAAAAGGGTAAGAAAAGAAAGTCATATGGAACAAAGGATAATTTGTTACTAAATAAAATCATAGTGGAGAATTGTAAAATGGGGAAGACTCTTAGTATGGTATGGCTAGATTACAAAAAAGTATTTGACAGCATCCCACATTCATGGTTAAAGGAGTGCTTACAGATGTATAAAATATCCCCTACATTGATCAATTGCAAATGAGCATGAAACAGTGGCAACCCATTTTGCAGCTAAGCAGTGATTTTGTCTTTCGGCTTTTCCCGGTTAGGGGTCGCCACAGCGAAACTCCGGTCTGCTCAGGATTGGCAGTGGATATTTACAGTGCCAAGTTGCCAGCCCAATGCCCAACCTTCAAGGAAGGCACTCCCATTTATGCTCACACCTACCTGCATGTCTTTAGCATCACTCGACCATGGGGAGGACATACAGACTACACACAGAAGGTGCTCCAGCCAAGAGTCGAACGGGAAAACCTCTTGCTGTGAGGCGACAACGCTAACCATTGCACCACCATGGCATTATAAGCAGTGATAAAGGATAACTTATTATCCAGGGATAAAAATTCAAAGAGGGATATTCCAGGGTGACTCTTTGTCACAACTGCCCTTTTGTCTTGCCCTTAACCCATTAAGCTGCCTGCTTAACAGATTAGGTTGTTGTTACAATTTGGCTCCTAGAGAACAAGAAAGTGTAAAGATGTCTCATCTTTTTGTGGATGACTTAAAACTGTATTTTTCATCAAATGAGGAGTTCAAAGCACAACTGCATGTGGTTAAAACTTTTTCAGATGATCTGAAAATGTCATTTGGTCTTGATAAATGTGCAAAAGCAATATTTAAAGCAGGAAAGCTTTTATACCAAGAGAATATCAGTCTGGGACAGAAATATAATATAAAGGAAATTGAGTGGTAGGGAGTGTATAAATGTTTGGGAATTGATGAAGGATCAACAATAAAACATGAACAAATGTCAACAAAATTCAGTAAGGAATATTTTAGAAACTAAAAGTAATACTGAAAACAGCCCTGAAATCTAGGAACAAGGTGCAAGCTATAAAGCAATTTACTGTTCATGTGCTAACTTACAGTTTCAGGGTGATTGGCCCAAAAGGTATTGGATCAGTTGAACAAGAAAATAAGAAAAATAGGTCATGCTTATCAAATGATATATAAAAATCAACGTACACCAAGATTATATATTCTTCAGTCTGAAGTATGTATGGGCCTTCTCAAAACTGATTACATGTATAGACATACAATTGTGGCAGTGCATACATATCTGCTAACCTCCCCAGATCCAAACATAATGAAAGTTTTAAAACATGATGAAGTCTAAGATGGCTTCCCTACTTAGTTTAGCAGAAACATTTTGATGTCAACTAGGAATTAAATCAAACCAGAAGCAGACAAAGTCAGGCAGAAACTGTATGCGCCAAAAAAAAAAGAAATATTATAAGGAGATAGATGATATGAGAAGGCAAGAAATGTGGAAAAGGCATAAATGTTGTAGTAAGTACAGAAAACTCTTGGAACAGCCTCATGTCAATCAGGATTTGACCCAGAGGTGGTTAAGGAGTGATGAATTTAAACCAAAATATGAAATGTTGATATTGGCACCCCAGGATAGTGGACTACGTACATGTTGGTTTGCAAAGTCCATTGAACATGTGGGAGAAACAGACAAATGCAGGTTCTGAAAACAGAATTGGAAACAGTCACACATCTTTTTGCTGGGTGTGATATAATCATGGCAGAGGGTATGTATACTGAAACATGGCAAGAATGTGGCACTGAGGATTATGCAAGCATTGCAATACTGAAGTACCTGAGAAGCAATGGAAACATGAGCCATGAATTATTATAAACAATGATGAAGTTTATATAACATGGGATCACCCACTACAAACAGTTCAGGAAATAGATGCGAGTAAAACAGAAATAGTAGTCCACAAAAAGAAAACAAAAGTTGCATTGATCATTGAAATTGCTTAGTCCACTGATTACAATATCTTACATACAGAGAGGCAAAAAGTCTTGAAATACCAGAATTTGCAGGTAAAAATGAGAGCTATGTGGAAAATGGATACCAAGACAGTTCTAGTAGTAGTAGTAGGAGTAATGGGTCTCAGAAAAAAGAATTTACGGTCGTATTTAGATATGCTACCAATAGATGTAACTTCATATGAATTACAGAAGGAATCAATTCTGGGAACATTGCAGATGTTGCAAAGAGCACTTTTGGCCAACATTAAAGACTGAAACAATACTAATTTCATGAACTTTAATCATACATTGATTTAGGAATGAAGTCCATTCCCATCATGGTATTAGAAACTAAAGTGACATTTTGAATAAGTTCAGATCAATGTAAAGTACTGTTCTTAGTTTTCTTTCATAGCTAAATAAGGATTTATAATTATTATTTCTTCAGAGGCTAACCTATATTCATGCCCACCTTTAATGGACCTAATAGTGTTCTTCAGTTTTTTGCAATGATTTGGATATTATTCTTGCAAAGACCGATTTTGGATCTGCTAAATAAGTTAAGGCGTTCCTTTCTTTTTTGTACAGTTTATTTATGGAAGTAAAATACCAGGTGTTTGATTTTGAAGTTCTAGTGAGACTTGGTTCTGGTAGGTACTGCTATCAATATGCATTTTTTTTTCTGAATGGATGTAGAATTCCTTAGTGAAGCTTATTTCTGTATCAGGTTAACAGGGAGAGCTGTTGTAAGTGAATTTTCAAATTTTGTCATAGAGTAATTTGAGGTTGGCAGATATGTAGCCATTCGATTCTGTGGGGTTTGCTGTAGGGGCCTTTGGAAGTTTAAAGGAGAAGGTCACAAGTTTTTTGTGAGCCTTTCCTGGTGAAAGAGATACCTGAGAAGTAGTACAAGAGACAGTCATATTAGTAGGAATCTGATCAAAAAGGTTGCATTCTGTATTAGATTTATTTACCAGATGCTCAAAGAATTTTTGTTGGTTGTGTTTAGACATTTTTGGGCATATCCTACATTGAAGGTATAGTTAACCCAATTTACTGAAACATAGTTAAAGTCACCCAAAATAATGGAGTTTTCCCTAAAATAGGGGGCATTTAGAATACAAAGGAGTCTTACTTGCTCACTGGGACAAAGATGGTGCTCTGTAGCAAATTATTAGTAAATAGTGCTATCTAGAATGATCTGTAGTTCATCGATTTCAGTTTGTGGTCCTTACGGCCTACCAGGAAGTATTATGTTTTTTGACAAATATGGAGATTTCACCACAGTTTCCATTGTGCTTGTGCTTGAAGGCATAAAACATGCAAATCCTTTCTGTAGTGGGAGTGCTCTCTTTACATTTAAAGGGAGGCTCAGTAATTGCACAGGTATGGATGTTTCCAAATGCAGGAGTGCCTCTTGCTCAGACAATTTATTCTTTAGACATTTGACAATGAGAAGCACCACTTTAATGTGATCCAGTTTGGAGATTGATATGTTAGTTATTTTGGAATGTTCATCAACTGAACTAGACCTGAAAAAGACAAAGGCTGGGGGGGGGGGGGCAGGAAAAGCTTTAACCAGTAGGCAGAAGCCTTAGAATAAGAGGTACAGACCATCTGTTGCAAGCTTGACTGTCCAGCATGTTTTCCAGTGCTAAATCATAATGGATCTCCCTGGAATATTTAAGCAGATATAAAATCCAGTTATCTTTTCTTTGTGTATAAGCATCATCTGGGATAAAGAAAGGATTCTACTCAGGGCTAATGTAGCATGCATGGAAAGTTCTGGCACATTGCTCTGCATGTCCTCATGGATTTGCACCCTAAGTTGTTTATTCCAGCATGCCTTTCTATGTAAGTTACCCATCTTTCTAAGGTAAAGCCACAAATGTGGGTTATTGATTCATGGAATGTGAAGGGAATCCAAATAGATAAAGAGAGAAAGTTATTCTTTCATTTAGCTTTTAAATCTAAAGCAAATATTATTCTGGTCCAAGAGACACACATGCTTCCAGAGCAATGGTCTCATGATAAAGGGAAAATGTGGATTAAAACAATTATTGCAACTTTTAAAAAAACAAATAGTGTAGGAATAGCAATCATAATTAAACAATCTGTTCAGGATGTTATTCCTTATTATGATGTAGATCCCGAAAGAAGATGGTGTTATATAACAAGCAGAACCCCCACCTTGATAAACCATATTATTATTAAATATATATGCCCTCTACTACAGACAACAAGAAGTTTTTATGTCCCTATACAGGGTTCTAATCTGGTATCCCAATTATTATTTTATTATAGGGGAGATTGGAATTCTATTCAAGATCCCACATCTGACAGAGCAAACACCAGAAGTTCATACAATATCCAAGCCACTATAGCTATTTCAAGGCTAAAACATGATTTAAGTTTATTTATTTATTTATTTATTTATTGCAATTTGTTAACCAGGAAAGTCTAGTGGGCCAAAAATGAGCCTGTTTTCAATGGAGGCCTGGGGGTAGAAAAGCTCCATATCAAATATTACAAAGCTAATATCAACAAAGCTAACAAGTACAATACAGTTTTCAAAAACTACTAGAACACAATAACATATAAGACAGAAGAATAACATTTGAACAAGGTGTTGTAACAAAGAATTGAATTAAATAAAACACAAGTATTTTGGAGTACATAAGTATAATTTGGAGTGCAGGCATACATGCACTCATAATAGAACAACTCTGGCCCCAACAAAAATAATAGGGGAAACACTGAAGCGCTAGAGAAATAAAGATATTTTATTTATCTGCTTGTTTTATTTCACAGTCGGTGAATATTTTTGTTGGGGCCAGAGTTGTTCTATTATTGTGAGGAAGAAGGAGTATTTGTTGTTTCTACTATACATGCACTCATAGTTTCATGAGGTGAGAGGTAGGAAGAATTAGAGAGAGTAGAACAGTGAGAGGTGAATAGGTTAAATTATGAGAAAGGAAAAAAGGGGGAAGGAATGAAAATGAAATGAAGGGAGTGAGTAGGTTGAGTTTTGAGAAAGGACAAAAGGATGGGGAAGCAGAAAATGAATAGAGGGAGTCAGGTAGGGTGAGAGCATGAGTATTCTCAGTGAGAAGAGAGATGAGAATGGAGCATAGTCTTGAAGGTGGAGTGGTTTTGGGTGATTCAAATGTGGGGGGAGAGGGAGTGAATTCCATAGATGAGCAAGGGAGAAACACAGGTGGAATTGTCCTGGCAAGTGTAAGGGTTTGTACACTTTGAGGAGATTCTGGTTACTGGACCTGAGTAATCTGTCAGGATGATGCAAGGTGAGTATGAAGGAGATAGAAGGGCAGTTAGTAGGCTTGAAAATGAGTTTGTGAACAGTTAACAGTTGAATGTAAGAGAGATAGTTGGGAAATTCTAGCCAGTTCAGGGAGTGGAGGGAGGAGGATTTGGTTCTGGTAGCAAACTTAGAGATTTTATTGTAACAGAATGACAGTTTTGACTTTAGAGAGGATTGAAGGTTGGTGAGGAGAGGGGTTCCATACAAGAGAATGGGAATGAGGTAGGAAAATGAGAGTATATGTTTGGAAAACTGAGTGAGATAACGGCTGTGACGATACAGCATTCTGAGCTTTTGGTGTGTTTTCTTAATACTAGTTTGTAAATGAATGTCAAACTTTAAATGTTCATCAATGATAACACCTAGATGTTTTGTATGGGAGATGATTTCAATGGGAATCTTATTCTGACTGACTATGGAGAAGGAATTTTTATCGATAGAGGTCTTTTTAGATGGGGCAAAGATTATAATTTTAGTTTTGGATGCATTGAGAGGAAGGTGATTATTCAGCATCCAAGATTCCGTACATCTTGTGTTAGTTCTTTGAGTTTAGGGAAGGATTGAGCATAGCAAATTATGATGGAATTGTCCGCATATTGGACAAGTTTGGTATTAGGAATACACTGATGAAAATTATTAATGAAGATGTTAAAAAGTAAGGGACCTAGTATTGAGCCTTGTGGTATCTTTTTGTGGTGTGAAGGAAGGAAGCGGTAGTATTGTTCCACTTGATGTCTTGTTGTCGATTAGAAAGGTAACTGGAAACCAGTTAATAGAGGGGAGGGGGGTGATTAAAAGAGAGAGTTTGAACAAGAGAAGGTTGTGGGAAACAGTATCAAAGGCCTTTGATAAGTCTAGGAGAAGGGTAGCTGCAATGTTGCCAGAATCTCGAGCGTGGTTGATGATGTCAAGGAAGGAAAGAAGGGCAGTGGTGGTACTATGTCCAAGTCTACATCCATGTTGAGTAGGAGAAAGAAATTGTCTAGGAGGTAGGGAAGGAGTTGCAAGTGTATGCATGTTTCAATGACATTCAAAATAGTGGACAGGATGGCTATAGGACGAAAGTTGGAGATTTCAGTATAATTTCCTCCTTTGTGGAGGGGAATGATGAACGCTTTCTTCCAGAGGAGGAGTACATGGAATTCTTGGATTGAATGGTTGATAAGTATGATGATGGGAAGAGCTATGCCATCAGCAGCTAACCTGAGAAAGTTAGATGGAAGGTTGCCTGGGGCATGAGAGCATGGTTTTAGTTTTAGTTGAAGTTTTTTTATGGTGTGTAGAGAGATGGATTGTATGGTAAGGAGGGTGAGTAGTGTTGATGTCAGTAGGACTAGAGGGTGGAGTAGAAGTGTTATTGGAGAATAATGTGGTGAGCTTGGATATTGAATGAATAAGAAGGAGTTGAATTGGCTAGCTAAGATGTGATCTGGAGTGTTTTGTTCTGAAGCAATTTGTTTTTTCACTTTATTACGAAGTTGCTTATATTCGGTTAGGGTGTTAGGTGTTTTAGATTTTTGGTAATGCTTCCAAGAATTGTCTCGGAGATGCATGAGTGTAATAACTGCTTTGGTTAGCCAAGGGGTGGATTTGGTTTTGATTCTTTTAGTTCTGGGGAGCAAGGCTATCTAGTAGGGTATTGAATGTAAAAAATCCAAAGCATACACTGTCAGCAGCAGGAAAACACTTGCAGTCAGCCCACTCTTCAGTACAAGCTGTTTTTATTCCTCCACATAAAAACCACAAAGATGGAGTTCTTTCATCCCCTGAAACTGGGGACTTCATCAGAATCTGGGGTAAAAATATATTTACTTCAATGATCTGTGGATGGAACCCTCTTAGGCCCAAACAAACAAAACATAAAGGGCAAAGTTTTGAAATATGTCTTACAGGTGGTTAATAACCTTTTCAACCAATGTCTTTGTGCATTGGAGGTTTTTGGCAAATCCCTAAAGCAGCTTGGGAACTTGCAGATCTGTTAAGGGGACTTAGCCTAATTAGATTTCAGCTGGGTTTTGACTGTGGTGACAGTTAATGAAAGGAATATTTGGTACTTTCCTGTCAGAAGTTTAGTTTTCATTTTCAGCTTCTTGAGCAAATGAGCTTTTATGCAATTTAGTCAATCAGATTCTGTTCTTCCAGGTAATACTTCATGATCAGATGAGAAAAGCTATGGGAATGAGTCTGCATGATCTTTATTAGAATTTATTGGATATAGCAGGGAAGGGATTTTTAAAAGTTTCACTAATTTGGAATGTTTTAGACTACTTCATAGGTTCATACGCTAGTACTAGGCTAACTGCCTTTGTGGGCCATTTTAAACCTAGCCAATTAACCCATGTGAGAATCAAACCCTGCACCTTGTGTCTGTAAGGCAAATATCTTAAACATTATGCCAACCTCCCCACTTAAAGAGGGTCATCCTTTGATGATGTATATTTTGTTAAATCAGTTAGTGGTGTTACAACAAGTAAGGCCCGCTTTTATATGGTTTCCTGGACAGCTTACCTCATCTGGATTTAGTAGAGCTTGTTTCAAAGCAGTATCTCTACCTTTTCCTTTTTATTCTCAGAAAGCATTCATTATGTTTGCATTAGGGTGATAAACAGTTTCAAAAGATGATGTCTCAAGTTTTTGTGTTTGGATCCAGTTTTATTTAGGGAATGTCCTAAATTAAGTTAATTATGGAAGGCAGTAGCGAAAACTTGTTATATGATTTGCGTTTCCGGTTTGGTTTTGGCTTCTTTTTGAAGATTTCTTTTCTTTTCTTCAGCCCCCCACCCCACCCCCCTTTACTGGAGTCTGCTTCTCATGACAGAAAGTATGATATGAAACTACCGAAGCGAGCTGACAACCATGGGCCTGCCATCTAGACAGAAAAATTGCAAGCATTCTTGGAGATATACTCAAAATAATTAGAATGGGCAGATGCCCTCTTTTGTTGCAGTTTGCACTTTGATACTTGCCTTTTGTTACTACACGTTTGAAGATTAGAATGGGCAGATGCCCTCTTTTGTTGCAGTTTGCACTTTGATACTTTGTTGCAGTTTGCACTTTGATACTTGCCTTTTGTTACTACACGTTTGTAATGGATATGACCACATTTATTTTTTGCAAATCTTAAGAATGATTTTATGTCACCTGGACACTATTTGTTGCTGAATATATAATGTTTGCAGATACTGATACTTATTACATTTTTCTAAGGATATGTTATGTTTCTGTGTTGTGTAGAGTAAAGACTGCAAATGCATTCTTGTTGTTTCTTTCACAACTATTTACTTACCTTGGAGTTTTACTCTTCCTTTCCTTTTAGCTTTAGTGTAATCTCTTAATTAAATAAAGAAAGGAACTTAAGAAAATAAGATGGACTAAGTATTCATGACATTGCCATATAAGATGATTATAGCAAATGTTCTACCTCGGATTGCTAATGAGCAAATTCACAAGGCTGTGTTTAATTAGGTTCACACTAGCTGGTAAAATTACTTTGCAAAATAACATCTATGGGATCTGACCTCTGAGAAATCTCTGTCTTTGCACCCACTTCCATATTCCAAATTCATTTTTCTGGGCTCATTACTCAGTGTCAAACTCTCCCCTCCTGAACTTAAAGGTTCATAGGTTAGTACTAAGCTAACTGCCTTTGCGAGCCATTTTAAGCCTAGCCAATTATCCCCTGAGACACTCAAACCCTGCACCTTGTATTTGTAAGGCAAATACCTTAACCATTAGGCCACCCTCCCAACTTGTGCTCATTGCTTGCTGTCAGTGGTCACCAATTCTGCCTGCAGAATATAATGTCAGTGTACATTGTCATGGTTCTCTCTCTCCTCTCAGCTCCCAGATTTTGTTTAGATGGCTCATTATCCAAGGTCACCCATCTCTCAAATTCACTTTCTTTGCTTGTTATTCAGGACACTGTCCTCAGCAATAATTTCTTGGTCATTACTCATTTTCCTATGTCATATTTTTTGTGTTTTTGTTTGTTTCTAAGGTCATCTCCTATCCTGTCAAATTTATCTTCAGTATTTGTTGTCCAGCCTTCTGTGGAAGGTGGGTGCTGGGCTGGCAACTCAACACCGTAAAACTCCACTGCCAATCATGAGTGGACAGTGATCCGCTGTGGTGACCCCTAACCGGGAAAAAGCCGAAAGAAGAAGAAGATTTGTTGTCCATGGTTACCTCCTACCTCATGAATCTATGTTCTCTGTTCCTCATAGGCTGCCAGAGTACTGAGTACTGATACCTCACAACTCAATTGTCCAGAGTTAGTTTCTGATCTCCAGTTACTGTCCTTAGGTCAGTGGAGGTCATTTACGCTGACTATACAAACACAGAGTCATTTTGACAAATATGCCTCCTTATGGCAAAAGCATAATATACTTAAGGCATACGTATTTGGGGGAAGTTACTATGAGGATAAGGCACTTTAGACATGGCTTATTGTTATGATTCATAGAGATAAATGTAGAAGGGCCTCATTTATGTAGAAAATGCATAAAGGACCATGGATTTATGTTTTTAAGCACCATATTACCTGGGAAAATACTCAAGTTAGGGGGCATATTAATTAGGGAATTGGAGACTTGGTAAAGTAATAAAAAATAAAAATAAGGTAAAATTGAGTTCATTGTAAGAAGTGTTTTGTTTTATTCATATGAATGGGCATTTTACAATGGCTTTAGTCAATATTGTAAGGCTGTCATTTGTAAATTGAAAATCATTACAGCAACAGTAGAAATGTGGTCGCTGAGAAAAATGATACATTCCTGTCATTTTTATTGCTTGTGCATATATGATCTAAGGATCACTGGAGAAAATGATTTACCTGGTGTCATTTTGTGTTTGTGCATACATGGTCAAACTACCAAAGCAATCGGTTGGGAAATTGATTTACTTGATGTCATTTTGTGCTTATGCATATATGGTCAAAAATCTGAAGGTATCACTGGGGAAAATTATTTACTTGGTGTCATTCTGTGCGTATGCATACGTGGTCAAACTACTGAAGGGATTGTTTTGGAAATTGATATACTTAGTGTAATTTTCAGTGCTTGTACAAACATGGTCAAATTACTGAACGGATCACTGAGGAAAATCATTTATATTTGTGTGATTTAGTGCTTGTGCATAAGTAGGGTTTGTGCCATTATGTTTTCTTTTTAACAATGTATCAGACTTGTATATTGCAAGGTAGATATTAGACACACAATAGTGCTGTTAACAGTAAATGTGCCTACAGCATAGATATTTGACTATGAATTGCAAGAACACTTCATTAATGTATGCCTCTTTACACAATATCTCTTTCTTATCTCATTATAATTAATTTGTTTAATTCTTGGCATTGTGTGTTACCATAAATGGCCTCGATAAATTGCTGCCTAGCTATGCTCACTCATGGGCATCACTGAGACCCCTTATGCATTTTGCATGACTATGAACACCGGCCTTAACGTGGGACAAAAATTACAAGCAGCTAGGGAACAAAGCATGACATTTAAAATATGTTAAATTAGGAATAAAGCTACAGTGCTGCATTGCACTTGTCATGCGCTTGTAAAAAGAAATCCAGATACCAAAATGCTGCACTTAAAATGTAGAAAATGCATTTTTATAATGAGTTTTTTGAATGTCATATTGGCTTATCATATCAAAGTACATGTATTTTAGACATTGATAGTTCTGTTACAGAATTATATCTGCATGCAGTCTAATGTGATGCCTTGACATTTGTTTTTAATAATGTAACTCAGTTACAAGTGTAAAGCTTCACTTGCTCGTGCCTTGGTTTCATTGTGTAGCTTGTTATATTTCAGTATGGTTTATACCTTATGTTATTCATTTTAATTTAAACTGGAAGCCTTCTATGTATTACAAATGGACAAAGACACAGAGCAAAACAGTACAACTTGGTTCTTCTTTTGTCAATGGAAATAATTAGCACCATGTGCATGGCATAGTAATATCTGCCATGACAGCAATGTCTTTCAATACGTTTTTATTGAATTCCAAGTCATCTATATGCTGCTAATTATTTACTTATTATTATTAATTTATGGTACTCTACCGGAGTTGTATTGCATGGTTTGCAACATGCCTCTCAACCTCTTAGCACAAGAAATCTGGACAAAGACTAGCATAATGGGGATCAAAGGCTCCAAAATAGGGACATAGTTTAAATACTGCTTTTATAAACTTCGGAAGCTGATAGAATAATATGATTTGTGTTAGCATATTCTTAAGGGTATGAAGTATAAAACTCAAATGTATATCATTATTTGGTGACTTCAGTCGTCAGTGTTTTATCAAAAAAACACACATTTTATGAGGAACAGACCAAAAATGTTGTTGTTGTTGTTGTTTGTCTTTTCGGCTTTTCCTAGTTAGGGGTTGCCACAGCAGAACTCTGGTCCGCTAATGATTGGCAGTCGACTTTTATGGTGCTGAGTTGCCAGCCCGATGCCCAACCTTCAGCGAAGGCACACCCATTCACGCATGTCTTTCGGAGGCCACTCAACCACAGGGAGGACATGCAGACTCCACACAGAAGGTACTCCAGTCAAGAATCGAACAGGAGAACCTCTTGCTGTGAGGCAACAACTCTACTTCTGTACCACCGCGGCTTAGGAACCTATACATTCTGTGAAAATCTGGACAGTTAAAAGGTATGATTGTAGATGTTCAACATTAACTGACTTTTTTAGTGATTCTGCAGTTCATAGTTGCCCTTTCAAGATTTCACAGTGTAAGAAGACTGCAAGTGAATATAGTTTCATGTCTTCTTCAAGACAATCAGCTATGAGATAGACTGAGGCAGTTTGTCAGCACTGATCTTGCTGTTGTTTATTAGAGAAAGCCAAATTAGAACTCACTATCTTAGCTTTGTATTTCCTAAATTACAAAAATCTTTTAACTACCAAGCTGGACATGAGATTTGAATTGCTAATTTCAATCCTAACAGGCACTTTAGACATCTAAGTTGTGCTGGGCAATCATTATTTTTGATTTGTTATGGCTGGCTGCAGAAAGTGACAGCTAGAATCTAATGTCTAGTGACTGACTGCAGACATATGTTTTCACAGATAAATGTAACCTGGAAAGCAAATTATTTCCTCTGGTGAAAATTAGTCTGGGTCAGGTAATGCCTAATGCTGAAAATGAAAGGAGGATTAAAATATGTCTAATGGAAAATAATAACATGACTTTGCCATCTGCCTTAACTGTTTTATAAAATGAGTTTTACTTTATATTGTCTAAATGTTTACTATAAAGTGACCAGCTGTTGCACAATGAAATCGACTGACTATCCAAAGACTGTATATCTTTTTTACTGTTCCATCTGCAGTGACTAATATTTAAAATGATCACTACCTTTAAGTCAGCTTTATTAAATTCTAAATTTTTAAATATTATATTTTACTTTATATACTAAATTTCTCAGTATACATCAGGCAATCACATCAGGATCACAAAATAATTTCTCAAACAGGAATGCAATGAATTTGCTTATTGGTATGCTGCAACAGTGTATAAATAGCACCTTTTGCCACTTGTACTAGGCCATATCTATCATTCTCTATTAGTTATTTATATTATTTATTATTAAAGTCACTTAATTAGAAGATATCCTTAAAGTAATGTAATCAATGTTGCATGCATAGCTGTATTTACTGGAAAAAAAATTACTTGATAGTTAAGTTAATTAAAGATGACGTATAACACTCTGCACCTTAGATAACATCCTGACAAACTTCCTAGCAGTAGACATTGCCTGCATATGATTTAGCGGTTCTGCTTGATTATGATACTCACATATAGACAAGTGAAGGAACTTTAAGTACAAATCTGCAAGTGCAAAAAAATTCAAACTTATTTAACTCAGAGCTCACAAACTGTTGTTCTGGGAACCTGATTAAGACTGACAATTTGCCATCATGATTTTGTTCCCAGATTTTAGTGGTCATAGTGCAGTTCATCCCGGGAGATTAAGATACATCCTGATGCAGTACTATAAAAACTGCTCCCTATGGGACTGCTCATGCTCAAGTGCTTGTAATCCCAAAAGGCTGAGAAGCATAAGAATAAGATGCTAAAATGTACTTCGGAAATGAAAACCTTTACGCTAACACATCCAGGAGTAAGCATCAACCTCTCCTAACAGTGGAGTCGGGTGGGATAAATATATTCTGTTTCAGAATGTACTTCGGAAATGAAAACCTTTACACTAACACATCCAATAGTAAGCATCAACCTCTCCTAACAGTGGCGTTGTGTGAGATAAATATATTCTGTTTCAGAATGTACTTCGGAAATGAAAACCTTTATGCTAACACATCCAGTAGTAAGCATCAATCTCTCCTAACAGTGGAGTTGGGTGGGATAAATATATTCTGTTTCAGAATGTACTTCGGAAATGAAAACCTTTACGCTAACACATCCAATAGTAAGCATCAACCTCTCCTAACAGTGGCGTTGGGTGAGATAAATATATTCTGTTTCAGAATGTACTTCGGAAATGAAAACCTTTATGCTAACACATCCAGTAGTAAGCATCAATCTCTCCTAACAGTGGAGTTGGGTGGGATAAATATATTCTGTTTCAGAATGTACTTCGGAAATGAAAACCTTTACGCTAACACATCCAGGAGTAAGCATCAACCTCTCTTAACAGTGGAGTTGGGTGGGATAAATATATTCTGTTTCAGAATGTACTTTGGAAATGAAAACCTTTACGCTAACACATCCAATAGTAAGCATCAGCCTCTCCTAACAGTGGAGTTGGGTGGGATAAATATATTCCGTTTCAGAATGTACTTCGGAAATGAAAACCTTTACGCTAACACATCCAATAGTAAGCATCAACCTCTCCTAAAAGTGGAGTTGGGTGGGATAAATATATTCTGTTTCAGAATGTACTTCGGAAATGAAAACCTTTACGCTAACACATCCAGGAGTAAGCATCAACCTCTCCTAACAGTGGAGTTGGGTGGGATAAATATATTCTGTTTCAGAATGTACTTCTGAAATGAAAACCTTTACGCTAACACATCCAATAGTAAGCATCAACCTCTCCTAACAGTGGAGGTGGGTGGGATAAATATATTCTGTTTCAGAATGTACTTCGGAAATGAAAACCTTTACGCTAACACATCCAGGAGTAACCATCAACCTCTCCTAACAGTGGAGTTGGGTGGGATAAATATATTCTGTTTCAGAAAGTACTTCGGAAATGAAAACCTTTACGCTAACACATCCACGAGTAAGCATCAACCTCTCCTAACAGTGGAGTTGGGTGGGATAAATATATTCTGTTTCAAAATGTACTTCGGAAATGAAAACCTTTACGCTAACACATCCAATAGTAAGCATTAACCTCTCCTAACAGTGGAGTTGGGTGGGATAAATATATTCTGTTTCAGAATGTACTTCGGAAATGAAAACCTTTACGCTAACACATCCAGGAGTAAGCATCAACCTCTCTTAACAGTGGAGTTGGGTGGGATAAATATATTCTGTTTCAGAATGTACTTCGGAAATGAAAACCTTTATGCTAACACATCCAATAGTAAGCATCAACCTCTCCTAACAGTGGAGTTGGGTGGGATAAATATATTCTGTTTCAGATAGAGTGCACTTTGGGTTTTACTTCTAAAATATACATAAAATAGTGAGTTGTGTAGAACTGAGATACTGCTGTAAAGGTGTGATTTGTATGTTCCCTGTATATAGCGGCATTTGTTTCTCACAGTTCAGAATACTAGAGTCCTTGCTTCAAAATATAATGGTTTTATGTGTCTTCAGTTAAGTTCAGTGTGCCAATGTAGCAGATTGATCCCAAGGCTACTGCTTTGCTGCTGCAATGTATTAGGTATTAGTTATTATCTTTGCTGCATTTAGCCACACGTAGGTCTGAAGTAGACAGAACAAATAAATGGACAAGACAGGAAGAAAAACTAGTGAGGAGTGTAAAACATTAATAGTTTATACTAATAATAACTTTGTATTTCCTAAACCCTTATAATTAGGCTGTTAGCACACGGAACTAGGGCTATGACCTGTTAATGAGATGCTTCCTTTGGTACAAGGAATGACTCCTCAGCTGCAACTTACCTCTGTGGCCCAAGTAAGCTTTTGTCTCACATTATGTTTGACCTTGCCCCTCATTAATTAACAAATTGGAAGTTATGGTGGGCAGTGTTTTCAACTAAAGTGCACCTAACAGCTAATTTCATCACACTGTAGCTTAGACATCATATTAGCTATATAAAAAGACTAAGGTTCATAGGTTCAAAGGTGTGTACTAAGCTAATGGCTCTGGAGCCTTTACAAGCCTAGCCCATAGAACTGACCTGGCATTGTGCCACCCAATGTTAGTTCCCAGTGCTTCTATCAAGCAGAGCCACTGGAGTGATCCCTGGGGTGAACTTTCTATTACCCATCCACTCATCAAGATTTATCTTGAAGAGGGACAGCGAGGTGCTCTGCTTGACATGTAATGGAAGTCTATTCTAGAGAATGGGCAGTCTCTGGGTGAGGAACCTGTCCCTCCAGCATGTTCTGTTGATTGCGGTAATCAGGTTGAGGTCTCTGGAGCATGTGGTAGGGAAGGATTGGGATTTCTTTAGATGTAGCATTTCTAACAGAGCTGGGTCAGACATGGCTTTGTAAGTCAAGCAGAGATCACCTCTAAGTAGGCAATATGGGGCAGAATAGTTGGAGTCTTTTGTGTCTGTCCATGTTGGACATGTGTTTAATGACTAGGATCCTCTTCATGAGGTACTTCTGTGGCCTTTCCAGCTGTTGCAGGTGTCTAGTGAGGTACATGCCAAATGGGCCATTATGCTTGATGATTGGTCTAATGAGGGAAGAGTAGAGAGAGATGATGACCTCTTTCTTCCTGGATCTAAAACCCTTGGTAATGCGATGTGCCACATAGAAGGAATTTCTGACCACAGTGGTAATGTGATGGTTGAAGGAGAGGTTGCTGTCAACCTGCATCCCCAGAGCTCTTATAATGCCTTCAGTGATCAGTGGGCTCCCATCTATGTGGTAATTAGTGGGAATTCAGTTTTTACCAAAGGGGATGACAACGCATTTTTTAGCATTAAGCTTAAGGCCTTGGTTTCGACACCAGTCATTGGTCTCAGTGAGGCCTTTCTGTAAGATGTCTGCATCACTTGGGGAGTTAATAATGGCTCCCATCTTGCAGTCATCTGTGAACTTGGTCAGCCACAGTCCCTTTTTGTTGGCCTGAACTTCTGGGAAGTAGATGCTGAACAGGAGGGGACCCATGACTGATCCCTGTGGGACTTTACTCATGACTGATCGGCAGTCTGACTCGGAGTTTGTTACTTTTACACTGTGTGTTCTATCCGTGAGCCAGTTTGCGACCCACCTAGTGATATAGGGGTTGATGCCTAGTTTGTTGAGTTTATCAAAAATTCCTGAGTGAGGAATGGTATCAAAGGCCTTGGCCAGATCGAGGTAGGCTGTATGCATTGCCTTGCCTTCATCCACAGGGTCTATATTAAAACATTGAACTCTTAAAACAGCAAACGATGTTCCATCGACCCTTTTTCAGTGAAAGCTGAAAATGTCGACACCTCAGAACAGCGACTTATTTCCTAGGGAAAGAAATCGCTGTTCCAACCAATAAAAAATACAAAACAGCAAACACTTCCAAACACATACACACGTACCTTAACCCTAATTCTACCCCCCCAAATAAGTAAACAGCTGAAAACACATATGCAGTAACCCAACCATACATCTAACGCAAAAAAAAGTAAACATTTTAAAACATATGCACTTACCTTAACCCGCACCCTAACCCTAAGGTCAGTAACTGTTGCACATTTATGCTCAGGAGCTATACCGGACAAGGAACCACACTACAGTGCAGAACACGGCAAAGCAACAAAGCGGTCAAGCGACTTCTTTCCCAGGGAAAGAATTCGCTGAACAGCCGTTTTGCTGTTTTGCCTGTTTGCTCTTTAGGTGTCGATGAAAATGCATTTGACAAAATGCGTTTTCATCATTCTAATAGGAACCCCATTCACAGCCCTGGTGACTGACTCAAAGAAGTCAACTAAGTTGAGCAGGCATGATCTCTCTTTCACATAGCCAAACTGCATGGGGTCCAGAGTTTGGAGATTTCCTATTTCCTTGTTAATCAGGTCCATGATGATGTGTTCCATACCTTTACATATCAGACTCATCAGGCTAATGGGGCAATAATTCCCAGGGTCTGTAGTCACTCCCCTTGATGGAGATGGATGACTGTAGCAGTGCACAAATTGGTAGGGACAAAGCCTGAGGTGAGGCTGACTGAACAGGACACACAGATGTGGTGCCAGTTCACTTTGTAGTTCATGTAGGACACAGCCAAGGATATTATCGGGTCCCATGGAAGCTATATTCTTGGTCTTGGACAATGCAGCTTTAACCAGTGCTGCAGTAATGCTGGGTGCCTGGCATTCTTCCAATATTGTGATTGATCCTTTGAGGGGGAGTGAGGGATAAAGTTGGCACTGAATCTGTTGGCCAGTATGTTGGCAATATCTGTTAGCTCAGTATAGGAGGTGGTATTGTGCAGTAACTCAGAGCAAATCTGGGTATTGTCATGGAGGTTCTTGATATAACTATAGAAGGCTTTGTGATTGTTTTTAGTGTCTGCTGCAATTCTGCCTTCATAGCTGGCTTTGGAGGATGTGATGAGGGATCTCAACTTTTTGTTGAGGCTAATAAGGGAGTTTTTCCAGTCCTGGGACTTCACCATTTTCTGCAAGTTTCTTCCTTCTGCTGTAGAGTGTACTAATGGCAGGGGATCACCAGACTGGCTTCCTTTTTTTGGAGGAGAGCATCTTGGTTCTGTAGGGGATGGCTAGTTCCATGCATTTATGTACGTTTGTACAGTGCATTGGTGTATGATTCGGCAGTCATGCAGCTATTTTCCATTGGCATGGGTGCCATGAAGTTAGCCACCTCTGTTTTTAGGAGTCCAAAGTCATCTTTGGAGAAGTTTTTCAAGGCGGTTACTGTGAAGGCTGCCAGCCTAGCTAGATAGAATTTTGTAGATAATTCTGTCATTTGTAAATATTAATATAAGCCACAGGCTTGTTCTCTTAAATGTAAGAAAACTGTGTTAAATGTTGAACATCAAGAATGTAACTACAGTGCATTCTGCTGGAAGAAAGCTGATAAGTCAAGCATTGTATGACTGTTTGATCTCAGACTTGGAACCGTGATGTCTGCACCAGCAGATTCTTTCTATTGTTTTTGAGACCAGAGTTAATTGCTAGATTTTACATATATAATGTCTTTAATATCCTAGTTTCCTAACCAGGTGCAAAATCAAAGATATCTTTAACTCTGAGTTTCTGTTAGCCTGGGAACCAGAAAAGAATGATGTAATCTAAAATGAGTCAGCAGTGATGTATTATCAATTTAAAAGACTGTCTCAGAGAGAGAGAGAGAGCATTTTGGATTTTGTCTAAAGCTGACAACAACTCACCAGTACTCTGTTTTTGCTCTATATGTACATTTATTTAAAACTGTGATTGCTCTTAGGAAAAGACAGAAAATAGTAAGTTTAGTCTAGCTGTTTTCTATATTTATGTCAGAACTATTCTACAGTATTATTTTAAGCATTTTCCTGTGATGTCTGAACTCTTGACTAGCACTGTGTAGTAAGAAGTATTGTCTTGTGTTTTTATTATTTATTATTAAATATTTTAAACCTTTCAACTGTGGCTGTTTTGTGTAGAGATAAATTAAGTTCTAGAGTACATTGCATGTATATAATGATACTGTACAAAGCCAATCCAGTAAGCCTTAAAAGTTCTGGTCTGTTAACACTTTGCCTGAGGACATGAGGATCTGGTTAGCTGATAGATAATGTGCTACTTCAGATGAGTTGAGGAAGAAGGGAGACCTATACCTAGCAAGCAGAGCATTCATGCACAGGAAAGGGACCCCCCAGTACTGCTCATGGGTCTAAAGGAACCTATGGTGGGCAGCCCAGACTGCCCCTACAGAATCTGCCATTAGTAGGGGAAGCCACTAGTCCAGGTACACATCCAGAACCTATGTTTTGAATGCAACCAGTGGGGCCATGTGGCATATAGATGTCCATGGAGGCAAGGTGGGGAACAAAAGGTGAGGGAGCCAGTAAGTGGGAAAGATAAAATGCCAGTAGTAGGTTGTCTTGAGACAACAAGGGTACCAAACTACCACAACAGGTTATATTTCATTGTAGTGAATGGGAAAGAGGCCATTGCTAAGAGAGACACAGCCTCTGACATAACCATTTTGAAGCCTGCAATGGTTACAGAGGAGCACTACTTGCCTGGGCAGTCTACTTCAGTCACAGCTGTAGGAGAGGCCTCATTCTAAATATCTTTGTCTAGGGTTCACTTTGACTGGGAGGATGGAAAAGGAAACCAGCAAGTAGGTGTGTTTGAGGATATCCCTGCAGATGTCCTGATAGGGAATGACTTTGATAATGCAGTACCATGTGCTCATGTAGTTATACGCAGTCAGGCTTGGAGACAAGTATGTGGGTCTGGTAGCCTGGGGGAGACCCAGTCAGACCACATACTTGCAGCCAGGACTAGGGATGTAGTTACTTCAGGGAGGGAACTACTCTGTAGCATTGAGACTGGAGGTGAGCTACAGCTGCTTGTGGGTACTGATGTTCACTTGGACAGAGTGACTGCAAAGGTAGATGTGAGTAGTAGTACCATGGCTGACAGTGAGGCACCTCTTTCAGTGGATGCCACACTTCCTGTGGAAGGGGAGCTGGGATGGGTTACAAAGAGAGAGTTGAGACAGGCTCAACTTTCAGACCCTACATTACAAGGCCTGAGGCAAATAGCTAGTGAGGTGCCTGATTCTCAAGGGACGATGGAATCTGTATACTGGGACAATGGTTTACTGTATAAAGAGTGGACCCCTGAAGGAGGGTTAGAAGGTGAGGGGATACAGCAATTGGTGGTGCCTAGAGCCTACTGTCTGGTGCTTCGAACCATAACCCATGATATTCCTTTGCAGGTCATATGGTCATACACTGTACAAAGAGACGTATTATGCAGAACTTCTATTGGCTTGGAATTTCCAGAGATGTAACAGGGTACTGTGTAGGCAAGGTAGGAGACAAGGTGAGAGCTCCTTTGATGCCTTTGCATGTGATTGAGGAGCCATTTCAGAGGGTAGCTATGAATATTGTGGGGCCTCTGTGTTCCCCAAGTTCTACAGGGAGAAAGTATAGCCTAGTGGTAGTAGATTATGGTACAAGATACCTTGAGGCAGTGACTTTGCCCTCCATTGAGGCGGAAAAGGTGGCAAATGCTTTGTTAAAGATTTTCAGCAGAGTAGGTTTCCGAAAAGAACTACTGACTGACAAAGGTGCCAATTTCATGTCAGACCTGCTGGCTTGTCTGTGGAAGTACTGTGGGGTGAAGCACCTGAAGACCACCCCTACCATCCCCAGACTAATGTTCTTGTTGAGAGGTTAAACTCTACAATCAAGTACATGCTATGGGCATTTGCAGACCAGTTTAAGAGGGAGTGGGACAAATATTTTCCCCATCTGTTGTTTGCTTACAGAGAGGTTCCCCAAGAATCCACAGGTTTTTCACCCTTTGAGTTGCTGTATGTGCATAAGGTGAGGGGATCGCTAGATTTAATTCATGATGAGTGGGAAGGTGATTTTGAATCTCACAAGGAGTCTGTTGTGTCATATGTCCTAAACCTCAGGACAAGAGTCAGGGAACTCATGGGCTTGCCCCAGGAGAACCTGGCAGAAGCCCAACAACAGAAAAAGGTATGGTATGATGGGAATCCTCAAGCTAGAGAATATGCTGTAGGGCATTCCTGTCAGACACAACAAGCTGCAAGCAGCTTGGAGGGACCCTACAAGGTGCTAAGAAAGGTATGTGATGTTAACTACATGGTGGAACTGCTAGGCAGGAGGCAGGGGCAAAATTGTACCATGTTAACATGATGGAACCTTACCATGACAGGGAGGCCCTTGTGCTTAGTATTTGCAGTGGATTGCAGGAGGAGTCTGAAGGAGAACTGGTGACGTATCTCCTCAGTGAGGCTCAAATTGACACTTCAGTGGAAGGGGTAGCAATGTCCCTGTAGCTATCCCCTACCCAGGTTCAAGAAATCTGAGCAGTGTAACAGGTGTTTGGGGACGTTTTCATTGGGAAACCAGATTACACCCTCCTGGTGCAGCACCAGGTGGATACAGGACCTCAAAGGCCCATTAGGCAGGCCCCTTATTGGGTGCCTGAGAGAATCAAAAAGACTCTGAGGGAGGAGATACAGCAGATGTTGGAACTAGGGGTAATTCAAGAGTCCAACAGTCCCTGGGCCTCCCCAGTGGCGTGGGTGCCAAAGAAGGATGGCAGCACCAGGTTTTATGTGGACTACAGGAAATTAGTCACATAGAGTCAAGATGCATACCCCATGCCTAGGACAGATGAGGCCCTAGAGCAGCTGGATGGGGCTAAGTATCTTACCACCAATGATCTTACCAAGGGTTATTGGGGGGTGCCCTTGACTCCCAGTGCTAGAAAGAGGTCAGCCTTTGTGACTCCTTTTGGCTTGTATGAGCTCACAAAGATGCCCTTTGGGAGATAAAAAGCCCCAGTGACTTTCCAGAGGCTGGTAGATCATATCCTAGCAGGAGGGTTTGCCCTTATTTACCTAGACAATATTGCCATCTACAGCCATTCCTGTCAAGAGCACCTTCAGCATGTCAGGGAGGTGCTGGCCAGACTACAGAGGGCAGGGTTGACCATTAAGCCGAGCAAATGTCAGGTGGGTATGACAAAGGTCTCCTACCTGGGACTTAGAATAGGGAGTGGTAAGGTCAGGCCAGAACCTGCCAAAGTGAAAGCCACTCGGGCATGGCCTGCACCTGTTACCAAAAAGCAGGTGAGGGCATTCCTAGGGACAGCAGGGTACTACAGAAAGTTCATCCCCAGTTACTGCTCCTCTCACAGACCTGACAAGGAAAAACAGGCCAGGTAAGGTAGTGTGGACCCCAGCATGTTAGCAGGCATTCCAGAAGCTTAAAAAAGTTTTGGGAGGAGCCCCTGTGTTAGCCAGTCCAGATTACAGTAAGGAATTTGTTGTGCAGGTGGATGCTTCAAATCATGGGGTGGGGGCTGTACTTAGCCAGTTTTCTTCAGAAGGAGAAGAACACCCAGTGGTTTATCTCAGTTGAAGGCTCCAAGCCAGGGAGGAATGCTATGCAGCTATAGAAAAGGAATGTCTAGCCATTATCTGGGAACTGCAGAAATGTCAGCCTTATCTGTATGGAAGAAAATTCACTGTAGTTACGGATCACAATCCTCTAACATGGTTACATCAAGCCAGCCAGCAAAATGCCAAGTTGCTAAGATGAAGCCTACGGTTATAGGCATATGATATGTCAGTGCAGCACCGCAGTGGGATTAGCAATGCCAATGCAGATGGGCTCTCAAGGCAGGGAATGGGGTAAGGTATACTCAGATAGACCTAACCCTCTCAATCAACATTTCTCAAGGGTCACTTGAAAAACTAGCTTGAGTTCTCTGGGGGGTATGTGAAGGCTGCCATCCCAGCTAGACAGAATTTTGTAGATAATTCTGTGATTTGTATATATTAATATAAGCCACAGGGTTGTTCTCTTAAATGTAAGAAAATTGTGTTAAATGTTGAACGTCAAACATGTAACAACAATGCACTCTGCTGGAAGAAAGCTGATAAAGTCAAGCATTGTATGACTGTTTGATCTCAAACTCACAGCCATGATGTCTGGACCAGCAGATTCTTTCTATTGTTTTGAGAAGAGAGTTAATTGCTAGATTTTACATATATAATGTCTTTAATTGCTGTGGTTTCCTGACCAAGTGCAAGATCAAAGATATCTTAAACTCTGAGTTTCTGTTAGCCTGGGAACCAGAGAAGAATGATGTCATCTAAAATGAGTCAGCAGTGATGTATTATCAATTTAAAAGACTGTCTCAGAGAGAGAGAGCTTTTTGGATTTTGTCTAAAGCTGACAACAACTCACCAGTACTCTGCTTTTGCTCTATATGCAAATGTATTTAGAATTGTGATTGCTCTTAGGAAAAGATAGAAAATAGTAAGTTTAGTCTATCTGGTTTCTATATTTATTTCAGAACTATTCTGCAGTATTATTTTAAGCATTTTCCTGTGATGTCTGAACTCTTGACTAGCACTGTGTAGTGTGAATTTTTGTCTTGTGTTTTTATTATTAAGTATTTTTAAACCTTTCAACTGTGACTGTTTTGTGTAGAGATAATGTAAGCTCTAGAGTACATTTCATGTATATAGTGATATTGCACAAAGCTACTTCAATAAGCCTTAAAAGTTCTGGTTACACTTACTAACTGGATAATAATATTGCATAGTAATAATTGGACACCCTTTGTAAGGGCCTTTTTAGTAGCTGATATTAGAGGTTTTGGTGGCAAGTGCATTACTACCTTATAGCCTGGGAAGAAGGGGCATACCTAGTAAACCTGTGCCAGCCTTCCCCAGGAGTCTCTGTGCGCTTGTATATAAATCATATTTCAAAGTGTGTGTGTGTGTGTGTGTGTGTGTGTGTGTGTGTGTGTGTGTGTGTGTGTGTGTGTGTGTGTGTGTGTGTGTGTGTGTGTGTCTGTGTGTGTCAGCTACTTGGGCAGGGACATGAAGCACTGGTTGGACAGAAGGAGTGCTTAAAGGACTTGGCTTGGAACCCTGGCTAAGGACTTCACTCTATAGCTTTGCCAGTGGGAAGTCTTATTGAGGATCTAGAGAGAAAGAGAGAAACCAGCCCCAGACTGACTGTGATCTCTGTGTGCTCTTAAGGGAAATTGTACTTTACTGTGTGTGTATTTTTTATCCTTCCCAATGTGCACATCCATCACTGATGTTAGTGGTGAGGATTGAGGCCCCTTGATTTCTGGGCCAGTACACGGGCATCATAGTTACCTTTGCGGGGGATGTGGGTGAGATGTGGATTTCCATGGTGATTAGTTTATGGTCAGATCTGGCCAGGGAGGGATTGACTATTGGTGTAGAGCAATGGTCAGCCATGTTAGTAATAACCAGGTCAAGGATGTTGCTTCCTCTAGTGGGGGTGAGAATGAGCTTGTCCAGGGCACTGGAATGGATGAATTCCAGGAAGCGTTAGGCCAATGTATTGGTGCTTGAGTAGTTTTCCCAGTTGACGGAGGGGTTGCAGGAACAAACCTCCATTTTCTTCACTTGTTGACACTACCTTTGGGAATGTAGCATTTTTTGTTTTTATCTATTAGTTGATGAAGGAGTAGTTGAAGTCTCCTAGTATGAGAGTATTGGGTTGGACCTAGATAGTTTCCAGGGTGATTAGGAATGTGGAGTGAAAGTCTTGGGACATGGTTGGGGACCTATAGCATGTTATGACCTGGATCACCATCTTACCCAGTGTTAGTTGTACCTGAAGTATCTCAGATGCATTATGCTGGGCTACTAGTCTAGAGGTGTGCATATCTTTATGAATATGGAGACACAACTGCCTTTGGAGCTTTGGTCCATGTTTTGGCAGTGAAAGGTGTGAAATGAGTTATAGCCTGGTAGCTATTAGTGTATTGGGCAAGGTGTTTAGCCTTAGGGGGTTAGGTTTGGGTAAATTTCTGTTGAGAGCCTCCAAGAAGGTGGGTGTGTGGTTTGTGTTTTTATGTGAGAGCTGTGATAGTGAGTGTTCTGGAGGGCTACGTGTTCCATGCAGTGTGGTACAGGTATTGACCTACTTCTCTTGACCAGCTAGTCCTGTCTTGGCTGGAGAGTGCATAGCTTCCACTATGGTGATATAAGTGCATCTCTCACAAGTCTGAGTGTTGGGAGATAAGAGAAGAGGGTTGTCTGTGTACATGAGGCAGTTGCTGCACTGCCTCAGAATGCCCAAGTGCACCAGATTAATAGCGGAAAGAACAGGGAACTGCCCTTTAATCATGCTAGGAAGATGAAGACACTGTTTTTATTTTTATGATGACCCAATGACCAGAAAAATGAAAAAGTACTGTTTCTCCGATGACAGTCCATTTTACATTATGCGTGGAAAGCAGATGACCATCCTGAAGCCCTGTGTTTATAAGTGTAGGAAGTAAATAATTCAGTAGGTTTCTACTGCAGTGAGTATAGCTTAATGGTTTGTATGAAAGTTCTGTGTCAGACTTACTTGAATTTTACATTTGTAGTCTATTTCATGTGTAGTAAGACACAGTGGTGCAGTAACATCTATGAGGTGATGTCCTGGTGTAAAAGGCAGACTTTCATGAGGCTGTAACACTTTTGTCCTTTTTGCTTTCTTTCTGATGAGCAATGAGACCTGTCTTTCTTCCTTGCTTCCTGTGCCACAGTTGCTATGCAGTAGTACTGTATTTTGTCTCACTTATAGATCCTTTACAGGACTGAATTGGCATCTCACATTTGTATTATGATTAATGAAGTCATGGACCCTCTTACAATCATACAGGTCACTTTCTCCAAGCAAAATTAATGAAATTGTGGTTCTGCTTTCTTTCCTCACTTTCAGCTTATGATTAATTTAGCATCGGGTTCCTATAATACTGCTTTCAGTGTATCAACAGCAGCATTTAAAATTTAACATGAAATAAGAAGAAGTCATGTCCCAGTAATACACTGACTGCTTTCCTGATATAGTTTCTGCTTGCTTGCAATTAAAATATATTTATCATGTCTTACAGGTGATGCAAAATCCTAAAATACAGGGTTATATCAAATGTTAAATGTCAAATGTATGCAACACCATTTGTATATGTTGAAAACATCTGTGCTGAACATTATTGGGAATTTCTTCATATTTTAAAACACAGATCTTGGCTTTTGCATTTTACCTCTATGTCATTAGCAGAAAATAATTATAATTACATATACATAATCAAGTCGGCATTATCCACCTTAGTTTCAAATCGACTTTTTTATTATGAACCATTAGATCAGTGCTGCTAAGTGAAAAAATGATGTACTCATCACTGTATTTAAAAAAACGTTTGTTGTTCTTTGTCAGTATAGCACAGGCTACATGGTGCTCAAACATTTATACGGTGCTGTGCTTTATTCACTTAGTATCTGCATAAGGTGCGAATTTCAATCAAGTCAATTAACTAGACCAATACTCTAAGGCTGTCTCTGTTAAATGGCACTTATCCCTGGGAGGCATAACCAGTTAAAGAAAAATCCTAAAAAAATGCTTTAGTTTACATCAGTGTTCTCCAAAATACTTTATTATTTTTTAAAAGATATATGAACAATTCAGAGCCAATTTTGAGTGAAAGCTATAGCATATATTTATTTACATATTCAAGATTTTGCAACTAAATGTCAAACTATAATTCACAGAAATGCAGCTATGAAGACATACATAGCACAGTAAAGGGAGTAAGTAAGCAAGGCTTGAAGAATTTCATATATACAATGTTTACACAATGGTAAATTGGTTAGAAATCCTACCTCACAAAACTTGGTTATCCATTTCAGTTTTCTCTGTAGAGTCTACATGTCTTTATTTTATCCAAGTTGAGTTTTGCGAGATGCTGTGGTTTCATTGCACATATCAAAGACATACTGTGGCTGAACTGGTGATCCTTTTAAATTTCCAGTAGGTATGCATATGTTTGTGTGTGTGTGTGTGTGTGTGTGTGTGTGTGTGTGTGTGTGTGTGTGTGTGTGTGTGTGTGTGTGTGTACATCTGTGTTTGCCTTTGTCTCAGACTCTTCATCTGTAAAGAACTGGCATCCTATCTAGAATTTTTCTGTAGTATGCATATTGGTTGCTAGGAGAGACACAACTAGCCAGAAATGAAGAAAGAGGACAATCAGAGAATGAATGAATTAATGAATATTTCCATATTAGATACTATATTTTTATCTTTGGTTTATCATTTATTGTATATAATCTCAGCAAGGAATTTATTTTAAACATGTAAATTGGAATATAAATGCATACAAGTTCAAGATATTAGTAAAATGGGGTGTTCTATTCAACAACTGCAAAAAATGGAAATATAGAAGGCTTGCTCATTGACAGAAGAATAAGGATATGAAATACAGAAATACATATTGAAGTAATAGACATTAGTTATAATTATACAATAACTCCCTATTAATATTCAAAAATGTGCACGATGATTGGCCAGACCAACCAGCGTGCCCATTGTAAATCCCACAATATACCAACGGAAAAAGGTCCGGTCGCCTGGACTTTTTTCCATTGGTATAAATTGCCCCAAAACCTTTTTTTTTACAATTAAAAACAAAGAGAGAGAAAACAGAGCAACAGAGACTTTCTTTTCTCCATTGCTTCCATTTCAAAGCATTGATGTACTGGGTATGCATTGGAATGCAAGTCCCATTACATCAAAACAAAAGCAGTATACCACAATCGGCGGAAGAACAGCAAAGACATTATTTAAGAAAAGTAAGGGTTTTCTTAAATAATGTCATTTATATTGAAGATTTACCCACTGTTGCCTTTGTTTAATCACTCTGGCTTCGCCCTCGTGATTAAACTACACCAACAGTGGGTAAATCTTCAATATACCACACCACGTCATCGGTTATTGCTTAAATATGGTACAGCTGATTGCTAGAAGACACTTGATGTACCAAAGACAACACAACAAGACCTTAGGTTAGCAAACTATACTTATGTTTAGTAGATCCTGTGGAATGAATAGACGGAGAAAGGAGCTACATGTAAATGAAGGAGCTAAGGAGTAAAGCAGAAATGTAGGGCTGAAAGCAAGAGGATGGGAGACTAAAATGGGGGAGGAGGGTAAAAATTACTTTCATATTGACAGGACTATAGATTGGTGAGCTTGGGGGGGGGGGGTACAGAAGAAAGCCCAAGGCATATCTCTCAATGATTTTTACCAAGAGATTTAGGCTTGCTCCTGCAAAATTTAATGATGTGACCCGTAAAATTAAAACTATGTAAGTGAATTTATATTATCATATAACTGAGGTAAGCCTATGCAAATTTTCAGTTGCATTAATTTTATGAGTTCTAATACCAGATGACTTTCTGTTATGAAAAAAAAAAAATAAGAGACTGCTGATGTTTCTGACTCCCTTTTTAGATTTTTTTTAAAGGCCGGAGTTATGATTTTTAATTCTAAGTGCTTGAGAACTATGCTCCAAGTTAGTGAATTATAGGAAGTAAGACACTGAGATGACTGAGATATTAGAAATCTTCATGGGAAAGAAGAAGGGAGGTTAAGGGGGGGCAGACATATTTAGACTGAAAAAAATGGAAGCATATATCTTCACAGTTAGATTAAAACAAAACATAACACATATAAGTAAGACCTACAAAGCTCAGCAAGGACTTATGATAAAATAAAGTCAATGAAATTAAAGCTAGAATAATAAATAGTAATAACAACTTGTCAAAAGTCAGATATCTAAATAAATATGTTTTGGGGACATTTTAAAGCTAGCAAACTTTTCCTTAGCTACTGCAGTAGAAGGTAACATAGGTAAGGTCCTGAAAAGGATAATGACTGAATTACAAAAGATCCAAGTCAAGCAGTAGAACCAGGAACAATCCAAAAGAGGCAGAATATGGAGGTTGAGCAAACTGTAGGGAAGCAGGAGTGTTTTTAGTTAGGGGACTCAGTTTGTATGGGGCTATATATGCTAGTACAAGAATTTTGTAGGTGATAGGAGACAGAACTGTTAACTAAAGCCAACTGTAGACCAAAAGTCCTAAGTTAAATGTTAAAGCAGTACTATCATACCTTGTGACTGTATTTTCAGCCACATCTCTGGTTGCCATTTTTCTTTTTGTATGACTGCAAAAGATAGCTTGCTGCATTTTTGATAACTAAAACATGCTACGTCCCCATGCCTAAATTAGGCGATGAAAAAAAAGTGTTGGTGACTACAAACTTTGCATGTGTGTCTAAACTGAGCTATGATAGCACAGTATATAGTTATTTATTCTGTGGTTCAGGAGTCATGATAGAACTTTGTTTTTCCTTTTCAGTAATGGGACAGAGCAGTCTTTTTACACCTGCCTTCAGTAGATATATATATATATATATATATATATATATATATATATATATATATATATATATATAAACATAAATATATATATATAGTGTGTGCATGTATGTTTTTTTTTTATTTTGTGGTCAGTATACAATGGTTATGGAGGCACAAAGGTGAGGGATGGAGAGGTGACAGGAAGCAGACTTCATTGGAAACATAGATATTCTGCTAGAATTTTCATGTAAGTCAGTAACAAGCATGGTGTCAGTACAGAATATGACAGACTACGTGAGTTTAATGTTTACAGAAAGCTACCTCAGAATCATATTCAAAATCAATGAACATACTTTAACATTTTGTAAAGCAGATGATGATATTACAATGTCAGCATAAATGCAACCAAACTGTGCACTTTACATGTACAATTTTTAGTTTATTTCTGTAATTTTCCATCTTGTGGTTGTTGTGGTTGCTGGCTAACCATGCTGTGGAGAGTTCTGCTAAATGGACAGTTTAGAACTTCCATTAAGTTTCAGTAAATATTCAGTTGAGGAAACATTATGTGATGACAATTAATCTCTGGAGACCATTAATGCTGTGGTGTTTTTCAGGGTTATTTACTTTTGCAGCTAGAACAGTAGCTCTGTAATGCAATCAATAGTTCAAGGGATGCCCATTTGCCTCTGATGCTAATAAGACAAATGATTGTGGATTCTATTCCCACACTTCATACTTAGATCCATCTATGAGAAAACCATTAATGGAAAGGAGTGGTTTCTGGGGTGTTGCTTGACTGACCCATTAAACTAAGGTCCTTGTCACTCTGATTTGATGGTAACTTAAAATTTTAGAAAGTCGTTAAAAAACTAATTGAAAAAATGTATTTGGTATCCTGGCATAATTTCCTGTTGTCTGTATACATACCAAAAGCATCTGAAATGAGTTCACAAACCTTATGGGATTAACCTGGTTAACAAAAGTAAATAATTAAATAAATAAAAGCTAAGAACATCACTTCTAGATGGGCAGCAGTGTGAAGAAGGTACAGTCAAATAAAAAAGATCATATTCTGTGGATTTGTTTAATTTTTGCACAAAATCTTTGTAAAACACAGCCTAAGTTGCAATAAATGAAGAAGCACCTTAATAGCTGACTGCCTGTGAATGACAGGTATTATGAATGATTGTTGTTAAAGATTATGTGTATTACGAATGATGGGTGCTATGAATGGTAGATGATAGAGATGATACATTACAGTGCAATGGGAAACTTCTGTTTAGTGAGAATAATGAATCATGGATTTCCATCTCCTAGTGAATGTCAAAAAAACAAGTAATTGTACTCATCAATTTATTGAAGACACTGGGCACTTAGGAGAAAAGAAGAAGTGTGTAATCGTTTGATGCATTTACTTTCCATGCCAGTTGTACACACACACACACACACACACATATATACATATATATATATATATATATATATATATATATATATATATATATATATATATATATATATTTAGCACAACGATATATGAAGCTTGACAGGTCTGCTCACACCCTCTGCATTATGGGAAAACCCATTTATATTAACACAGGTGTGATTAGTGTAACATTGATCACGCTGATAATCACGGCAATCTGCTATCACAACACATGCCAACTTCCAATAAATGATAAAGGATAAAGCATAAATTCCCTGTCATATAAATTCTTAGCACTGTTGGTACCTGCTTCAGTTTCTTTAAGGGCTAAAAGCTGTCCAGTCTGGTAAGAAGAAATGGGAACACAACCCTACCAAGGAGTGTTTACTTTCGTTAACTAAAGACGAATTCTGTAGTAACAAACTGCAGAATCCAACTCGCAAACCCAAAACCACGTAGCTCGAACAGAGAACTGGAGACAATTGTCAACCTGACAGTGATTTTATTCCAACGATAAAAAAACACAGTATGTCACAAATTAGACAAAAAGCATAAGATCAGGTTAAGCGCTTTCATCTGACTGTTTCAGACTTCATCAGAACCAATAAACACCTAAAAATAGGTTCATTTATACCAAAATGTTAGCGCCAAAACTGTCAATTACAATATATTAAATACTATGATTAGATAAATATCTCTTGGAATCTCTAAAAATGCTCTAATAAAGTGCTTAAATGAAATTAATATGACAAATATTATATATAATAATGATCTACACATAGAACAACAACAAGTATTATAAAAACACGTTAAAAAGACGTTTTAAAAAGCTTAAGATACACTACACATCTCATAATGTACAATTACTTTATATGTGTTTATGAAAATTGTATGTAATGTATTAATTAATAATTGTTGATTGCAATGATGTTCGTACCCGTGGGTACACTATCTATTCTTATCTCATGATTAAGAAGGGTTTTAAACTGATATATTCATTGATGCCAGGGGGGCTAGTAGCATCAAGAATGATCTGCCACTTGCTTTCTAATAAACTTAGATATACTTTCCAATTACCTATGTCCAATATTGATTCTACCCTATCTAAAATTATGAACTTTGCCCTTATCAATTGCAGGCTTACTAAGTGCATTTTTGGTGTCACCTTTGCTCACTTTATACATATGTTCATAAATACGCGTTTTTAATTTTCGCTCGGTCTTCCCTACGTAATAAGCTGAGCAACAGGTGCAAGTAGCAAGGTATACCACCCTCTGCGTATTACAGTTACCAGCTACACTTTTACACTTACTTTTCATGCCATTATCAAGATGAATTATTTTTCTTTCATTTATATATTTACATTGTCGACAAGAGCCACATTTACTCATACCATATTTCACATTGTCCTTATTCTTTGTATGTAGTCCACTTTCTAATATCTGTTTGATATTCTTAGATGTTTTTAGTACAACAACTGGATGGTTCCCCACCATTGAACCTATCGTCTCTGTGTTGGTTAAAATGTCCCAATGTTTACGCAAGATCTCTTTTACTATATTAGTGTATGCATTGAACATAATAACGCATACCTTCCTATTCTCTTGTTGGTAAGTATCCTTGTTTGGTCTAACTTGTCCCAAAAGTGGGAGGTATTTGATACCCCAGTGGCTTTTGACGTACTCAATTACATCATCCAACATTTTTTTGGGGTAATCATGATCAATGAACATCTTATATATACACTCCAATTCTTTATCCATGTTTATTCTTTTTGATGACATCCGGGCTGCACGTATGCGTTGTCCCTTAACAACATTCTTGAAAATATGTGGAGGATGGTTACTTCCAAAATGAATGTAATCATTAGAAAATGTAGGTTTTCTATATAATCTTGAAGAAAATCCACATACTTCATTAATAATATAAGTGTCTAGATAAGGTATCCCTTCTTGACTAGTTTGTAAAGTAAATTTCAAAAACTCTGTCGTATTGTTTATATATGTGATGAATTCTGGTATAATGTCACTCGGTCCATCCCAAACAATAAACAAATCGTCCAGAAATCTAGTGTAGAGAGATATATGTTTATAATATTCACTAGTGAATACAAAATTCTGTTCCCACTCAAGCATGACCATGTTAGCAAATATGGGTGCACAAGATGCACCCATTGCTACCCCTCTGGTTTGTCTGAAATATTCACCTTGATAATGGATATAGTTATGATCCAAGACCAAACTCATCATGTCCACTATGAGGTTAATCTTTTCCCAAGTTAATCCAGAGAATTTTCGCATGCTGTTGCTGAAATATTCTAGTCCAATAATGCTCGGTATACTAGAAAACAAATCCTTAACATCAATAGTGATCAATATTATATCCTCTCTCCAAATGTCCGGTGTCAATTTACTTAGGAAGTCCCAAGAGTCCTTGACCATATGTGGGACATTGTTGTAAATATGTTTGGTCCAATGGTCAATAACCACCCCAGTATTGAAAGTTTTTGAATGGGACCCAGAAATAATGGGTCTAAATGGGGGTTTATTCATACATTTGTGTACTTTGGGTATACCAACAATGTTGGCCATCTTGGGGTGTTCGTTTCTAATGAAATTGTATGTATCATTGGTTATACAGTTATCTAACAAATACTCCTCAATGACCAAGTCAATTCTATGGTATCCAATGTGAATTTGATTGAGGGACACTTTCTCATAGTTGCCTGAATGAAATAAAATCTCATGTATCTCATTTTGGTACTGAAGGGTATCAAAGATGACTATTCCTCCCCCCTTGTCAGGCTTCATGATACGGATGTTTTTATTCATGATAATACCATCCAAGGTCTGTCTCTCTTCCTTGGTTAAGTTGTCATGAAAAACATCACAGTGGTAATTGTTCTTTTTGATGTTATAATTTACTTGGTAAACATCTCTACATACCACTTTCTCAAATGCTTGTACCAAGGGGGTGAGCTATCGGTGCATATGTGCTTGGTTTTGCTAATTGCTTTTGTTGTATCTGAACATCTTCTTGTTTGTCTTTGTCATAAAACTGTATAGCCAGATTAAGCCGTCTACAAAATAGCTTAATTTCTTTAATCGTGTCATATAAGTTGAACCCTGTACTAGGGATGTATTTCATACCTTTACAAAACAAGGAAGAAAAGCTATCTGTAATTGTGAAATCTGTATAGTTATATACTATTAATCCATTGTAGGTATGTATCTTGGGTCCACTTCCTTCTTTTTCATCAGTAATTGCCTCAACACAATTGTTAATGTTATCGGTATGATGCCCTATTGGTTCACCATCTGTTTGAATAAACTTCTGACTACATGCGACCTTATTCCCACTATCATTAGGGGAAGCTATTACCTTCTTCTTTGCATTGATTTTGGGGCTGGGAAGTACCTCCCCCCTTGAAAATTTGTGTCAACATTATACCTAGAATTTCTTCCTTTTCCTACGTGTGGGGAGTCGTGATGATGCATTTCTTCCCTATTGTTTTATGGCCATACATACACTCTCCCATTCTTGTAATGTTCAGTGTCCCTATCAAATTTATGTAATTTCCTGTTAAAAACACTGTTTGCTCTAGTATTGGCAATCTGAAATTGTTTAATATATAATTCATGCCATTCTTCAAAATTTATGTCATGTAATATATCTTCATTTAATGTCTCAAGTTCATTGAATAAAACCACAATCTTTTCATCATTGTATTTCATAACTAATTTTATATACATATATCCGAAGTTATCAAACAATTTATTAAAATCCTGAATCGTTGTAGAATCATAAGTTATTCCTAATGGCAATTTAAAAAAGCGTAATCCTTTAGGTACTAACTGTGCCTTTAAACATTTGTCTAGGTAAGCATTATCAATTTTAGCACACTTTAGTTGTATCAATTTTTTACCTAAAGTGTAAATTTTGGTTTTAATACCTTCAGAGTTCTGTCTATATGCATTTCTATTACAAACATTGTGTGTATCCACTTTGTCAATAAAATTGATTTCATCTGCTATAAATTCTTGCAACACATCTTTATATTGATAGTCATTGTCTTTACTAATCTCGATGTTACTTTTGTGACCAAAAACTCGATTAGCATTAGTAGTAACATTGGCATTGACCATTGGACCAAACATATTTACAACAATGTCCCACATATGGTCAAGGACTCTTGGGACTTCCTAAGTAAATTGACACCGGACATTTGGAGAGAGGATATAATATTGATCACTATTGATGTTAAGGATTTGTTTTCTAGTATACCGAGCATTATTGGACTAGAATATTTCAGCAACAGCATGCGAAAATTCTCTGGATTAACTTGGGAAAAGATCAACCTCATAGTGGACATGATGAGTTTGGTCTTGGATCATAACTATATCCAATATCAAGGTGAATATTTCAGACAAACCAGAGGGGTAGCAATGGGTGCATCTTGTGCACCCATATTTGCTAACATGGTCATGCTTGAGTGGGAACAGAATTTTGTATTCACTAGTGAATATTATAAACATATATCTCTCTACACTAGATTTCTGGACGATTTGTTTATTGTTTGGAATGGACCGAGTGACATTATACCTGAATTCATCACATATATAAACAATACGACAGAGTTTTTGAAATTTACTTTTCAAACTAGTCAAGAAGGGATACCTTATCTAGACACTTATATTATTAATGAAGTATGTGGATTTTCTTCAAGATTATATAGAAAACCTACATTTTCTAATGATTACATTCATTTTGGAAGTAACCATCCTCCACATATTTTCAAGAATGTTGTTAAGGGACAATGCATACGTGCAGCCCGGATGTCATCAAAAAGAATAGACATGGATAAAGAATTGGATTGTATATATAAGATGTTCATTGATCGTGATTACCCCCAAAAAATGTTGGATGATGTAATTGAGTACGTCAAAAGCCAATGGGGTATCAAATACCTCCCACTTTTGGGACAAGTTAGACCAAACAAGGATACTTACCAACAAGAGAATAGGAAGGTATGCGTTATTATGTTCAATGCATACACTAATATAGTAAAAGAGATCTTGCGTAAACATTGGGACATTTTAACCAACACAGAGACGATAGGTTCAATGGTGGGGAACCATCCAGTTGTTGTACTAAAAACATCTAAGAATATCAAACAGATATTAGAAAGTGGACTACATACAAAGAATAAGGACAATGTGAAATATGGTATGAGTAAATGTGGCTCTTGTCGACAATGTAAATATATAAATGAAAGAAAAATAATTCATCTTGATAATGGCATGAAAAGTAAGTGTAAAAGTGTAGCTGGTAACTGTAATACGCAGAGGGTGGTATACCTTGCTACTTGCACCTGTTGCTCAGCTTATTACGTAGGGAAGACCGAGCGAAAATTAAAAACGCGTATTTATGAACATATGTATAAAGTGAGCAAAGGTGACACCAAAAATGCACTTAGTAAGCATGCAATTAATAAGGGCAAAGAGCATTCTTTTAAGTTCATAATTTTAGATAGGGTAGAATCAATACTGGACATACGTAATTGGAAAGTATATCTAAGTTTATTAGAAAGCAAGTGGCAGATCATTCTTGATGCTACTAGTCCCCCTGGCATCAATGAATATATCAGTTTAAAACCCTTCTTAATCATTAGATAAGAATAGATAGTGTACCCACGGGTACGAACATCATTGCAATCAACAATTATTAATTAATACATTACATACAATTTTCATAAACACATATAAAGTAATTGTACATTATGAGATGTGTAGTGTATCTTAAGCTTTTTAAAACGTCTTTTTAACATGTGTTTTTATAATACTTGTTGTTGTTCTATGTGTAGATCATTATTATATATAATATTTGTCATATTTATTTCATTTAAGCACTTTATTAGAGCATTTTTAGAGATTCCAAGAGATATTTATCTAATCATAGTATTTAATATATTGTAATTGACAGTTTTGGTGCCAAAATTTTGGTATAAATGAACCTATTTTTAGGTGTTTATTGGTTCTGATGAAGTCTGAAACAGTCAGATGAAAGCGCTTAACCTGATCTTATGCTTTTTGTCAAATTTTTTATCGTTGGAATAAAATCACTGTCAGGTTGACAATTGTCTCCAGTTCTCTGTTCGAGCTACGTGGTTTTGGGTTTGCGAGTTGGATTCTAAAGACGAATTCTGTCCTCTGTCACTCGGCTGTCAGCTGATGAAGGTAGAAGTAACTCACGAAGTCACAGAAATCGCAGAATAAGGTGATTACTGCTGAGTGATGTCAGCCGTGTACACATATGGATGCCAGCATATATATATATGAGAGAATAATACTAGACATAATAATGCTTAAATACACTGCAGATGTAAAGCTCTGTTCCTTCTGATTAGTGATCTGTAGCTCTCATAATGACTGTTGAACAGGAGAAGGATTCTGCTAGCAGAGGATCATACTGACAGGGAAATGGTGGGAGATCCTATTCTCTGTACCTAGCTGAGGCAAGGGAACATTACAGGTGAAAGTTTGTTTTATTAACTAGTGAAAGAAGAATCAGACAGCAGGAAAATGTATAAATGTACTGCAATGTCATTAAAAGACAATGCCTTCTATTCACTTTGATGCTTTGGGGAAATATAATGTTATTAAAACACGCCCTGTGCTATAAAGGAAGCACATTAGTAAGCAAATGTTTACTGTGCATGGCTTCATCTTTCAAAAAAAAAAAAAACAATGTTAATATCTTTTGTCAGCTGTCAGGATGTGTACTAACAGGTCAAATTATGGAAGGATCCATTCTGGGAACTGAGCTTCTGGTACTGGGCTGTTAATCTGTAGGAAAGTCTTAACTCTGACATGACTATGATTAGAGGAAATCGTAAACCTGATTTAGTGCTGGCAAATGCTGCCTGCTTCTCTGTATATAATTGTAAGTGGCATAGAAATCATTGATTTCCGATTTGCTAGTATGCATCAGATGAATAGTCATGATGACCTGAATAGCAATGTGCCCCACCTCCCGGCTTGCTGATACATTTCCTGCAAACAACCCACAACTGCAGAAACTTCCTCCATTTTCAAACAGCTGGAATACTATTTCAGATTCTGAAGAAACAGGGCAGCCTGCAAGTGTTCAGTGCTACATGATATGTTCAGTGTGTCCCTATCTGTGTTGACAGCATGTACATGCTTGTTTAGACTGCCATACTTTCAAAAAACTTATATTACAAAATTGTTTTATTAACTTGTTTAAAACACATTCTTTATATGTGAGCCTTTACATGCCCTGTACTAAAGGCACTGTCAGCTCTCTTTGGGAGCACAAATGCAAAGGTTGTTGTAAAAGAATATTCTTTCCTAGGAATACTACAAACAGTGTAGTAGCATATTATTAAAATAATATTTAGCTCTCCACTTTCTTCAGACCAAATTGGAGGAGCATAAAAACGTGGCTGTTTTAAAGGAATATACTTTCCTACAATTAATGCAGGAAGTATCATGGTTTACCTTTTGTAAATTAATTTTTGACCCCTCCCACTCACAGCTATAAGTACAGTTCCGTTTGGAATTTCAGACCACCAAGACATATGTGCAGCAGTGCATTTACCAGCTTTAGTTGTTTGAAGAGCTGAAAACTGTCAGCTCTGCTCAGAGGAAATAATCACACGATCCAAACAAAGAGTGTTTAATGTTGAGCCCATTGTGAAAATTTGTCTGTGTATACCCTGTTCCTTTATTCCAGCTGTACTAGAAAGGCTGACATCAACCATGGTTCTTTTGCTAGACAGAGGAAACTGGCATACAGCCCTGAGAGAAGAAGGGTTGGGTAGTACTGGCCATCTCACCCCTTCCCCAGCCAGTTACATCTGACTCACAATCAAACCTGTGTTAGAGTCTTGGCCAGAGACAAAATGACATCAGTACGGCCACAACTGTCAGCCATTTTTTGGTAAAAATATTAAAAAAGTAATAATAATAGCAACTTACAGGGTTGCAGGTGCATCAAAATTGTACAGAACATCAAGATACTAAGATTTTTAAGTTTCTGACCATATATATCCTTTAAATATGCAGCAAGACACAAGAGGAAAGGATAAATGCACTTTTGGAGTAAATGTATGCATGTTTCTCAAGAGAAACTACAGCTTAACTTAGTGCAACATGTCTCCTTCACATAATTGGAAAATGTTAAAAGTTTGAATTTCTCTTGAAATGGAAACAATTGATCTGAAGTAGAATTGAGATTCTTTATTCAAAGGTCTTTTGCCCATACCTCCATATAAGGAGAAGTACCATACTTGCAATTAATTCTGAGGTTACTGCATCCCAGGAAAAGGGGAATTTCCATGCAGCAACTGACTTATTTTATTATTTATTCAAATTTATTAACCTAATAGGGTGGCTAGAGTGGTGCAGCAGTTAGCGTTCGATCCTCGGCTGTAGTGCCTTCTGTGCGGAGTCTGCATGTCCTCCCTGTGGTCGCGTGGGTTTCCTCTGGGTGCTCCTGTTTCCTCCCACAGCACAAAGATTGGATTGGACACACTAAATTGGCCCTAGGTGTGAGTGTGTGCGTGTGTGTGCCTTCTGTGGAAGGTCAGGCGCTGGGCTGGCAACTCGACACTGTAAAACTCCACTACCAATCATGAGCGGATGGTGATCCGCTGTGGTGACCCCTAACTGTGAAAAGCCAAAAGAAGAAGAAGATTAACCTAGTAAATGCACTCATCCAAACACACCTTTCAGTCATAAGCCAGGCCAAAGAGTTGAAACAGTGGTTATAGAAATTTTCTAGATAGCAAAGCTTTAATTTCAACAGCATCAACATTAATAAATATGCATAAATGGTTAGAAGAGCAGTCTGTTACAATATGTGATAATTATACTCTAAAGTCTATCCTATAAGCAACATTGATGATTGGACATGTAAATATAAATTATCACCCCTGCTGATAGTCACACTAGGAGCTATCACACTTAGTGCATACTACAATGTAGAATGTGTGCTTTAGGCTACTGTTTACTTTATGAAAGTCCCATCATGTATCATTTTAATCCAATTAGTAAAACTGTTTTTTTCTATAGATGATGGAATAATAATATTAGATATACAGTTAATACTGCAATGATGTCAAGTTATACAGAATACTGTCCAAGAATGCATGACAAAATACTTTGCACTGATTAGTTATAATTCTTGTTGAACTCAAGGATAAAGATAAAGAGGAATACGTGATACACAGAACAGAGGAGATGGAATCATACTGGTTCATCACATGTTCATGAAAAGTGCTATTACAGAATAATTTGCAAATGCAGTTGTTAATGGAAACCACTTACTTGCTTAATAAGTGGAGTTCATTTATTGTATCAAGTATAATGCAGAAAATTTTTAACCAAGAGGCAACATACAAGGCCATAACTTCAGTGGCTTTCATCACTTCTGTTAAAGAATTTCAAAATCTGCCTTGTGATATTTCTCAATGAAAATATAAGTAAATAAATTGTTATACCTGCTTTAGAGACCAACTTCTCAAGCAGGTGAGAAATTAATAATATATTTTATAATCTACCTTTCAGACTAGGCATTAGTCTTGATGCCATCCCTTGGTTGCAAGGTCGTCTGACTAAACACCATTTATTGGTGAACAATAAGACCTGTACCTTTCTCTCCTCTTTACTACTCAAAGGTGTACCTAAAGAATCTATTCTTGCCCTCTAATCAATAAACTTCCACTTTATCTTCCTTACTTTCCTCTCCCTGTATACACAGATGACATGGTGGTTTATTGCTTCATCCAATCCCCAACTACCTTACAGCAAGATTTGCAATCAGACTTAATTCTCCTCAGTGAGTAGATGACTGCTAAAACCCTCATACTAAATATTTCCAAATCTAAATTTATGCTTTCTGGTACTAAACAGATACTTAACAGATTCATGAAAACTTTAACAATCTATGATCAAAACCATTGTTTAAAATAAGTCTCCTCTTTCAAGTATCTTGGTCTCTAGTTAGACCCCTCACTCAACTTACATCTGCATCTTGATAATAGATATAAAAAATATTCCCCTACTTAATTTTCTGGGCACAAAAAAATATCCCCTTTTATATCATACTCCAGCAGATGTACAATAGGTAAAAGAGTCTTACTCAATCAACTCACATTCTGCCTCCCTCTTATATCAGCAGCCTCTATAAAAAACTCCACCACTGGTCAAACCTTAGAAAATGAAATGTGTAGATTTATTACACATTCCTCAAGAAGTGAGTATCACTGTATAAAACTAAAAAGAGGAAAGTGGCTCCCAGTTAACCAAACAGCAGATTTAGGTCTCCTAGGATCAAAACTGTTCAATCTCCTATGTGAAATTACTGTCCTTCCTTTAACCTCAGAACTAATAAGACATACCCACAAATACAACCTAAGATACTTGAACCACTCTTGCCCTAACACAAATCTCAATCTTGAAGCTAAAAATATCTGACCATGCAGTCTCATTTCTTGAGTCCCTCCCACCTGAAATTGAAGACTTATTGTCTTACTCCATGTCTTATTCCATACTAACATCACATTTAATAAATCAAGCAGAAAGTACCTGTTATCCCTCAGGTCACATCACTTAAGTCTACTTTAACTGTTCCTACTCTAACTCAACCACTAAGTTCCTTTGCTCCTTTTCACATCTCAAATTTATTTTACTTTTATTTCTTAAAGGTTTTGAATCGTTTGTACATATTGTAAGTTAATACACTGCATTTTCTATGCATCCAAAGCATTGCTCTAATATTCTGCTGTTTTAGTGTCATTTATATATTATTATACATTTCTCTGTTTTGTATGTCTGGTCAGTTTTTGTCCCCGGGTTGATACTGAAATGAGTTTAAATAAATGAATACATAAATTAAATTCCTTTTCTTGTGCAAAAAAAAAAAAAAACATTAATGGGCTGTATATGGAAACAATTAGTCTTTATTTTATAAGACCAAGGCATCTGTTTTCAATGCCTGCTTTATTCATATGAGGATCACAATGGATCATGTGTCCTTGTCAGCAAATAATGATTATAAGGTAGAATGCAACTCCTGGATGAGACACAGCAGTCCATAAACAGACCTATCCATACTCACAGGAACAGTACATACACACACACACACACACACACACACACACACACACACACACACACACACACACACACACACACACACTTTCAGCAGGCAGATTGGAACAGTGACAGTTCACTTATATAGGTGTCTTTGTGATGTTTGATGAAACCTAAGACCCTTGTAAAAGCTGACATGGACAATGGAAGAAGGGTCATGTAAACTCAGCACATATTGTATTCTTACCAGGAATTGAACCAGGTGACTGCACTGTGAAACAGCAAAGCTAAGCATTGTACCACTGTGATATGAGATATCCTGAATTAATTTATATGAATTCTACATCTGTGGTTTACTCTTGGGTTATCTTCCTATATATGAATTTATTTAACCAGCAATTAACTTGTTCAGTTGAAGAGAAAGATCATTAGGAGTCCTGTTCATATCTGTAAAATTGACCCACCTCCAAATTAGGAAAGAAATCCCACAAGAACCAGTGTTTGGACCTTTGTTGTTTTCGGTGTTTATTACTTTGCTGACCCAGTTACAATTGAACGACGTGATCGCGATCAAACCATCATCAGGACTGTGATCACAATCTAACCATCACCAGGACTGATCATTCTGCCTCTGCTATGAGCAACATACTCTGTAAGAAACCAATGCTTACAGAGAACTCATTTGGGGTAAGAAACTGGGCATTAACTTTGTTCATAATTTTATTTAAAACAAAAGATATGCTTATATGTGGTCCTCTCAGAATGCACATTTCCCAGTCCTCATATATAGTTTTGTTTAGAACAAGTGTATTGCTTAGGCTTACTTGATACAATTGACATATAGTACTAAAATATTAAATTTTTACATGTCTACCACACTATCCAGCAATAATCTGTATGACTGATAGCACACAGTGAAAACTAACTTCACCTAAAAGCATTTTTCCATTGAGAGGATATAAAGGCTCTGCCCCCTACCCTGACCTCTAAATACACAGCCTTTAATGTTGCAGTGCCTCAGAGGAAAAGGAACATGTACATTTCTTTCCTCTGAGTTCTTTCCACCTCAGATGTAATAAAGCTGGAAATTGAGGTGTGGCAAAGGTAGGATTTTTATTTTTATACATTTTTTAAACAGGTGAGCCCAGTAGGCATGTGTCCCTTTTCAGGACCAACACCAGAGCACTTGTCTGCTTCTCAATTTGGAGGTGGGCCAATTATACAGATATGAACAGAACCTTGCATACTCTGTCACCTGGATAGCTGTTCAACCACTTTACATATGAAGTAATTTAAGCCAAGAGTAAACCAGAGATGCAGAACTGCATGCCTGTGCTTCCTCCACACATATAACCACTGTCCATATCCCTAAAAAGGGCAATTGTAAAGGACAACAAAGTAGTACAAATGCTGTGGCATCTTTATGGTCCACAGATACAATTGCTGTCAATGTCTGCTAAAGTAGTATGTGATGTGTGAGAGTTAATCCTCACTCTGGAGAATAGAGACATCTGTGCTGTTACCAAAATATAGTCTAAATCCACAATAAGTACTCTGGAAATGCAAGGCTTCAGTGCCTTCCACATATTTAAACTATCAGCCAAACCTACAGGGACAAAAGTGGAGGAGTGTCAATCTATATTAGAAACAAGCATTGCTCTACATTGGTTAACAGGAAGATGACCTGGAATTTATCCACATGCAAACCATCATAGACAAGGTCGCACACTATACCCTAGTAAGCTTTAGGTCACCCTTTGTGTCCGTAGAATTTTATAACTCATACCTAGACCTACTGCAGACACTCACCATTAAACCAAATACGCTATTCATGGGAGACTTTAACTACCCCCTCTATAGACTGGTAAACATAAACTACCTCATACTTGCAAGCACAAAGATTCCTAGATTTTATTATCACAAATACCCTTGACCAGATAGTGCACATACCCACCAGACATTCAAACATACTGGACCAGGTACTCACCAATATGGGACAGCAGTGTGACATCCTACCTGGTGAGGTCATACCACAAAGTTGTTTCCTTCAAAATAAATATCAACTCACTAACCCCAGTAAACCTTGTAACAGTTAGAAACTATTCCAAAGAAAACTACATCATATTAAGTGATAGTTTGTCAAAATTCAATGTCTCTCCCAAGACCGGTTTCACAGCAACCTATGCAGAATTGTTCACAGAGACCATTACAACCATGTAAATGGCTATATAGAGGCTGCTGAACCTATTAGAAGTAAGTCCAAAACAACGTCGAAAAACAAGCCACAATGGTGGAAACCTAACCTTAGTAGGATATATAACAAAAGGAAAAAAGTCATAGCTAAAATCAAGAAGAGCAACTCCCATAATGATAGAAGACCCACTGGAAATTGCTTTAGTGTAAAAAATCCTTAATCTCTATTTTCGTCTAGTTGGCTTCTTCAGAAAAGATAATGTTACACTCAAAACACAGCATATATAAGCCAAAACAATTAAAATTAATTACAGCAATTAAAACAGTTAACACACCCTAATTAAACAATTAAAAAACTTCTAAAATCACAAATCTAAAATTCTGAACTAACTTTTAGTTTTAAGAAAGTTTGTTGCCTAAAAAGCATTTTATATTTATACTTTCATTTAAACCAGGTGGATTGTCCGCATTTAATCTAAGTTGCCACAGAGTTTCTTTCCTTTCAACTCTCTTTTTGATGTTACCACCTCTCAAATCGTTTTTAACATGTTCAAGCACAGAAAAAGTGAAATTTTTACTAAATGGACAACTAAGTGTATGCCTATATAAGGCATTATTAGTATCTTTACATTTAATAGCATAAATGTGTTCTTTAATACATGCATTTAAATGCCTAGTTGTCATACCAATATAGAATGCTGAGCATCCTGAACACAAAGCAATATACACAACATTAGAACTCTGGCATGTGAACCTTCCAGGTATCGTAATAGTTTGACTAAAATGTGATACAGTACAATATGGTCCTTCATGAATGTATCTACAAGCTTTACAAGAGAAAAATTTATACATGCCCTTCGGTTTGTCAGATTTAGGTAACAAAACCTTATTTACATCATTCTCTAATTAACTTTTAATATCGTTTGTTCTCCTGTTTACAAAATTAGGAACATTTCATAAAATGGAATTGAACTCTGTCTTACCTGCAATAATCTTCCATTTGTTACCGATAATGGTTCTAATCGTGTCACTATCTACAGAAATGTCCAAAACAAATCTTGGAACATTAAAAGTAGAAGAGTTATCAAAACTAGTTTGTTTATTATATAAACCGTGAATAAGAATAGGAGGGAAGTCTGTACTTCTTCAGACAGTTTCTTTAGCTATATCCTTTGACGTGGATTCAGAATATCCTCTTTCAAGGAACAAATGAGTAATAAAATCTAACTCTTTCAGAAAAGTAGTATCTTCACTAGTCATATGTGAAGCTCGAATATATTGCCCCTTGGGTATATTCCGCTTCATGAATTTGGGGTGGTTACTTTGATAATGTAAGTAGTTGTTAACATAATACTTTTTCTAAAAATCTTACTAGAAAATTTGCTGTTAACAAAATCCCAAGTTAATGTAATGTCTAAAAAATTAACTTGATGACCAAAGTCTCCCAAGGTAAATTGTAAAAAATCTATACTACTGTTGAGTTGGTCTAAAAAGAGTTTTGCTCTATCGGAATTCCCTTTAATGATGAAAAACAAATCGTCAATAAACCACCTATAAAACAAGACTTCAGAAAACATTTTAGACAGAATTTCGACTTCCCACCAACCCATAACAAGACCCGCATAAGCAGGTGCAACTGTAACACCCATAGCCACCCCCTGTATCTATATCTTTGTTGATAAGGTCCATGATAATTCATTCCATGGCCTTGCAGATAAAGCTAGTCAGGCTAATCATTCTGTAGTTCCCAGGTTCACTGGAAGCACCAGCTTTGTGCAAGGGAATAACAGTGGCCATTTTCAATTCAGCTGGGATGAAGCCGGTGCTTAGACGATGATTGAAAAGAGCACCCAATGGCATTGCTAATTCTTGTTGGAGCCCATGTAGGACACAGCCTGACATGTTATCATGTCCTATAGATGCTATGTTTTTGGCATTAGAGACCTGCTGTTTAGAGATACAAGGTAGGGGACAGGTGGTAGGGGTGTCATGGGGTACTTGTGGCGGGGAAAGGAGAGTGAAGTTTTTACAGAACCTGCCAGCCAACAGGTTAGCTATGTCCACAGGCTCAGTATATGTGGTATCATTAGCAGTTCAGCACAAATATGGGCCTTTCCTTTTAGGTTACAGATGTAACTAAAGAACGCCTTATGGTTGTCTTTAGTTGAGGAGGCTAATTTGGATTCATAGGTTGCTTTGGAGGACTTCACAAGAAGTCTTATTCGCTTGTTTAAGCTGAGAAGGGAGTATTTCCAGTTTAGGGCTCACTCCCTCTTACTCTTAGATAACAATTTCTTCCTCTAGTTGTAAAGCCTGTTAATGGCAGCTGCCCACTAGGCAGGTTTGCGCTTCCTTGAAGAGCCTGTTTTGGTCCTATCAGGTACAGACGAGTCAATACAGTTATACAGGTGTTTGTATAAAGCACTGGTGTAGAATTTAGCATAGTTGCCAGCTCTATCTGATGGGGGAGGTGCAATGAAGCTATTCATACCATCCCATAAGAGGTTATAATTTGTTTTGGAGAAGTTGTTTAGTTTAGTTGCTGCTGTGTGGGAGGGGTTAGGTGTGATAGTTATTTCAAATAAGACTAATTTGTGGTCCAATCTCACTAAGTAAGACCTCACAGTGGGGGGGGGGTGCTATAGTGATCCCCCATATTGGAAATCACCAAATTCAGGATGTTGGCACCCCTTGTGAGGGTGTCAAACAGTTGGTCCAGGGCATTGGAGTTAACAAAGTCAAGAAGCCTTTGGGCAAGTGAGTTTGAGCATGAGTAATTTACCAGTCAATGACTGGGTAGTTAGTCACCCAAAACCATGGTGTTCAGATGGATCTTGACAGACTCAAGTAGATCCAAATAGGCAGAGTGAGTATCCTGATTCATGGAGAAGTTCCTGTAGCTGTCAATTACTTGAATAAGTGTCCTACTAACAGTTAACTGCACCTGAAGTATCTAAAGGGACTCATACCGATTAACCAATCTGGAGGTGTATTTATCTTTAATGAATATTGATACACTGCCACCTTTCATTTTCATGCCTTCAGTTTGTGGTCTGAACATGTGGAAGGAGGTGTAACCCAGTATGGATGGGGTGCTCTCCACAGCCTTGAACCAGGTCTGCATGACTGCACAAATGTCTGTGTCTTCTAAGGTAAGGACTGCTTCCAGTGAATGCAGTTTCATGTTAAGACTCCTTGCATTTAGCAGTATAACTTTGTGGTTGTTTTTAGATGGAGTTTTTACGTCAGGAATTTTGTCCTTGAGACACTGCCTAAAAAAGGCACTATGGGAGTGACAAGAGCCTTAGCCAATTGCTGAAATCCCAGGGGTGACAGATGAAGACCATTTCTGGCAAATCATCAAGACCTGTCGATCATGTCATCCCAGGCTGACAGATACTGGGTCATCTTGGAATGACACCAGAAACTAAGTCAATTATTGAAATCAATCATTTTGTGTTTGTACTGAGGCATCATCCTAGGTGAAAGTGATCTACTGCTTAAGGCTAGGGACATACCTGCCTGAAACTCAGTCATGTCTCTCTTCATATAGCCCAGAGAAGTATGTCTCAAGTTGTTCACACCAACATGGACTTTGACAGAGTCATAACAGTACCTGTTGTTGAGAGACATGAGTGCATGTGTGATATGGTGTATCCTGACACCTGTGACCTTTTCATTATCCAGCCTGGTGGGAGGGGCATCTGTGTGCCTCACAATGGAATCACCTATAACTAATATGTTTGGTTTTGTAGTTTGCCTTAAGGGTTTGATAGGTGAGACACCGGTGTGTGAGCTATTATGTGTAATGTGTTCTACAGAGGAAGTGTTATGTGTAGCATGCTTGTGTATGTGTTTGGGAGGCCTCTGGTGTTTAGGTATGTTTCTGGTGAGGAGCTCCACATATGTAGGTATGTGTGATGTGGGTTTGGGTGAAGTAGGAGGTAAGGTCTGCATGCTGACAACCCACTCATTGTTATGTGTATTGACTGGTGTGTGAGAGAGCATGGATTCAAGATTCTTAATATAGCTGCATCTCTCACATGTTGAGTTTGTGTGGACTAGCAGTAGAGGGTTGTCGGAGAACATAAGGCAGTTGGTACACTGCCTCCGGATGGACATGTTGACCAAGCTGGTTGGAGAAACTGGGAGATTATCAATCCATAGTGTTAAGTAAATTTACATGGTCAGGAAAGCAGGCCACACTTAGGAATAGCTAGCTAGTAGGTGAGAGGTGTGTTGGTACCTCTGAGGCTAGGCTTAGTGTTCAACCTGACAATAGAGCAGGGCCATGAAAAACCTCTGGAAGACCACAAGCAAAGTGCCAAGGGAAAATTTAACAAGCCAAACATTTGAATCTGTAACCACCAACAGTAACCAGCGCTATGCCGCAATGCACAGTGGTGCACTACAAGCAAACAAGCACAAACACGGGGCTTAAATAAAACAAGAAATAACCCTTTTCACTCAAACTAGCCAATAAGGGCAGTCTCTCTGAACTCTAGTCCAATCACCCTTGTTTAGATGGGACTCAAACATCACTCTCCTCCTACGAGGGTGCAGAAGGGCCTTCACTAGCAAAGATGGCTTGAATTTGATGCTCAGAAGTTACAAAACAAACCCAGAAACAGCAAAACTGGGCTATACTACAGCAGAACTAGTACAGTATACAGTAAAATGAGAGAAAAATAGTTCAGACAATTAAAACAGACAGTAAATGCAAATACAAATTAAAAGTGCAATATAAGGGAAAAACAGGTACCTATAGTTAGTTGGAAGCAACAGATGCCTCAGATCTTTCAGTATCTCAGTGAAGAACAGGTTTTAGTGCTCAAGTGATACCAAACTGTCTTGATTCAGCAATTCTGAATCTAGCCAATGCTATAAAATGCAGAAGTACTAAAAATTCAAAGTGCATAAAATCACAGTCATAACAAAAAAAACAGTTTAAATAAAGCAGCAGTTCCCAGCGTGTAGGCCACACTCTTCCACCACAAGAGTCTAGACCACAAATCTTCCTAATGTAATACAAATGGTTTTAGAGCCCAAGTTCTTAAGCCAGAACCAAGACACTTCAGAAAACAGACACAATAGACCTTCAACCAGGAATTTCTAGCATAGAAAGGTGTAGGCTACCCTCTCCTGCCACAAGAGTTTAGACCACGAATCCAGCTAATGTAAAGTAACTGGTTTGGAACCTAAATGCTTATATCAGAATAAAGACACTTAGAATAACAGACACAATAAGCCTTCACTAGCAGTTCCCAGCTTAGAAGGGAATAGACTACAATCTCCTGCCCAAGAGTCTAGACCACAACCCTCCCAATGTAAAATAACTGGTTTGGAGCCCAAGTGCTTAAACCAGGACTAAGACACTTTCAGAATAACAGACACAATGAGCCTTCAATCAGAAATTCTCAGCTTAGAATGATGTAGGCTATCCTGTCCTGCCACAAGAGTTTAGTCAATAAATCTTCCTAATGTAAAATAACTGGTTTAGAACCCAAATGCTTAAACTGCAATAAAAACACTTAAAACAACAAGCACAATAAGCCTTCACCCAGCAATTCCCAGCTCAGAAGGGCAGACTCTACCCTCTCCTCCCACAAGAGTGCAGGTCACACACCTTCTTAATGTAAAATAACTGACCTGAGATCCAAGTCCTTAAACCAAATCTGAGAGACTTAGAGTGACAATTACAATTTAATCACCCTAGTAGTAACTGGCAGTAATTAAAGCAGCAGAATAAATGCAACTGAGCACTTTTAAGAACAAGCAGCAAAAGCAAAATTAAGTAATAAAGTAGGAAGAGACACAACTACAGTCACTTTTTTATTAGTTAAGTAAAAATAGAGGAAACAGAAGATATTTCAAGCTTAAGAAAATAAGGGTGTGGTCCTTCCCAAATGATATCACTGTACTCAGTAGAATGAACTGATGTGAAGGGACTAGGAGGAGTGTTCAATATCAAATTTTTACTAGAGGCAGGCAACTCAAATGCCACCAGGTTTGAAGAATACAACAACAGTCAGGTGGATGGGTGGGAAAATAAAATTGAGACAGAATCAGAGCAGAAAAGGATTCCAGCAATAACGTTAACTAATCCGGATATATGTTCACAAAACACAGTCTTTGCAGAATACTGCTGCAACAACAACCTAAGAAAAACAGGAATGTTAAATATCACTCTTTAACCTGGCTTTGCATGTCTAATGTGCATGTACTGCTAAGTCAGAAGTGTAGTGTGCCTTACCACTGCCCTGTGTCAGTACTGAAAACTAGCACCCCCACCCCCAGCTCTTCAAGTGAGCAGCAAAAAAAAAAAAAAACACTTCACTATATTAAGCCAAGCTCTACATTTTAAAGATTGGCTTATTACAGTCAGATCTACTCCTTACCCCACAACTAGCTCTTCCAAAAAAATTGCCATTCCATCTATTGGCACACCAACCAGGTTGCCAGATGCATGACTCCCCCCTTCTTGCACTAGCCATTCAGTTCCCATTTCTCTGCCCTGTCTCTGATTCTCTTTCCACTCTGCACATGTTTATTTAAAAAAAATTGTATTTAAACTTTGGCACTCTACTTGCTACACATGTAGCAAACAGTTGTTACAGTTTATTCCCTGCCTACACAGAGAAATACAGTGTTCATGTATCAGTTTAAAAACAAAAAGTCTTCTTTGAAACTGTAGTAAATTGCTTGCTATAAATGTGGCAAATATTTGCTACAGTTTGGAGCACACACAAATCACTGCAGCACACAGGTTTTAATGCAAATGCAATCCTGGCTTTTTAAAGCTGGTATTGCACTAAAGATGGAGAGCAAGATCATGATGAAGGATGGGCGATTGCAACCCCAACCCTTTGGGCCCAGGGAAATTGCCACTCTGGCCCCGCCCTAGCTATTCTTCTGGTCCCATTATTTATCTGTCTCGCTCTAATAACATAATCACATAATCATGGATCAAACCTTTTAGTATGTATACTATTTTCTTATTTACATTTATAATCATTACAGAGGCTTGGAATTCAATTTAAAACTTTTTATTTCAAAATGTAGAGTACAAATACTGATAGCCATTTACTAAGCAAAACAGTCTCATATTGAAAACAGACTTAGTATGAACAATAGCAAGCTTCACTTCTTTTGAAGCTCACATTCATTGTAAGTGCATTGAAACTCACATTTATTGAAAATGTATCTGGCCAGTGGTGTATTAAGTCTAGCTTGGACCCTGGGCTGTTTTTAAACCATGGACTCCCATCCCCGCACATGCCTTTAGGACCATGCATAAATGCACGTGTTCTTTGATTCACCTTCCTGATTGTTTCAAGTTATATTTCATATTTAATAAAACAACATTCTTAGTGTGTGTTGTAAATTTGAAGTTTTGAACATTTTTTTCAAGTAAGTAGTGAAACTGTATGAGCCAATAATGACAAAAGTACTGATATCAGAACATTTCAACCATACTGCTGTCATTATAACCCACCAATATCAGTACTCAGCAATTGCAGGATACTTTATCAACTGCAGCCATATCACATGTCTTTGATAAAAATACCACAGTAGAGTATTCCAGTGTACACAAATGCACACTAGTCCTGCAAAGCCAGACTAATGACTTTAACTTTTATCAGCTCAGCAGGGTTAGTTATTTTGTATCCACAGACATCCTGCAAACCACCAATTACAACCAAATTCCTGATTGCATCCCTCTCAAATTTCTGTGTCAAAAATACCAAAGACTAAAATCATATGTTTGAATTTCACACAAAACACAGTATCCAAATGATTCCAACCTAATTCGCACACATGCACATTAGAAATGCAAAGCCATGATAAACTCAGTTTAAATGGCAGATTAGAGCATAAGATACTTTTATCCACAGAGAGCATCCCACTGTCGCAAGTGATTACAGCCACTTTGTTGACTGTGTGCACTCATTGTTACAAAGAAATAAATTAAACTACACATACTTTATTGGTAGCTTTGGATGAACCAGCCAAATACAGCACAGTTTAAATAGAAAAGTGTTTATGAGAACATAACTGCCTGATGACGTATGCTAAGTCAATATGCACAACTTCTGTAGAAGTAAAACTCATTTGAATAATACCCCATTAAAGAGAATTATTACTGCTGAGGTTGCTGCTAGCAAACAACTTTGAATTTCAGTGATTCATCTACAAATGCTACAGCTGCTATCATTGAAGAATAAATTGCCTCTGTTACATTACAAATTGGTGAGTTGGTGATATTGCCATACCATCTCCTGAACTAGATCAGCTACACTGTAAGAAATTGCTGGCAAACAATGACAACAGGTTCATAGGTGCTAGACTCGCAGTCCTGGAAACCTTTAAAGGGACAATCCCAGTGTTTAAAATTCGGGTCTAAACTAAAGCTGACCAAAGTAACACCCACTTTACCACGTCACTCACTTTCCCACCCACAGTGTCATTTTTCTTCTAAACGTCCTGTATATCTTAAATCCCAGTCCTTATTTGGCTCCCAGTGTTAACTGCATCTCGGATTTATGTTCCTATTACATTTAATTCTGACTTCCAGCTTTTCTGTATCTTTGCGGCCATCCGTCTCTGCACAGGCAATAAATGTACAGCTGTTCAGCATTTTTTTTCTGAGTATCCCAAGTTATTTTCCATGTTTTATTTATTTATTCATTTACTTTTTTTTTTGCTGATGTAGTTTCTGCCTCAACCGCAATGAACGATCGTTTTAAAAAAACAAAACTGTAATGCAACCAGCAGTTGTTGAGCACTTAGAAGCACATGCAGTTTTACTTTTAGTGCCTAACAAGTGATGTTACATTAAAAGTTTGATTTTAAGGATCGTTCATTGTGGTTCCCTTGTGCAATTTTTAAAGTTGGTATGTAATGACATGCTTTTTTCGTTTCCGATTTCATATCCTTCAGAAAATCGAACCTAACACAAGACTTGCTATTTTAGCAACTTTCTAAGCTATCAAGGTCAGTATTTAAAATCTGTCCGTATTTGTGGTCTTTTGCTTCACCCATTATTTTATCTTGCTCTGAGCAGCTGAGAGGTATGGCATGGAATTTCTCATGATTTTCAACTATTCCTTATATTAAAACTTTCGTTTTTTGAATGATCATTCATTGTGGTTCATTTGTTTAGCAACCACCATGAATGACAGTTCTAAAAACAAGGTTGTAATATAAGGCGCAGATGCTTTACTTGTAACTGCTTGCCGAATACTGCTGTACTGTTTTGAACGATCGATCGTTGTGGCTCATTTCTATAGCAACCACAACGAACGATCTTTTTTTGCAATTAGCCTGAAGACTGAATAGGAAATGTCTTAGGTTAGTAAAATAATCCTATCCTACAGGTGCTAAGGTGCAATGTGAGGACCAAATGGTAATGTCGAGTGGAAGAAGTAGTGCATGGTGTTACAAAGGACAGCGCTGTGAACGCTAGCAGTTTACAGGTCAATGATGATGGCAAAGATGCACGATAATACAGCTTTATGTAGGACAACAGTGGAAAATCCTGATTAGGTTGCACTGGTGTGGTGCTGACACAAAATATGAAATTATTACACAATTTCTTCAGGACAAACAGTGGAAACACTAGCATATTTTGCTGGTAACATACATTTTATAGTTATACTTCTAAAAATAATAAATATGTCTTCCACCTGCAAGAATATGTATTGTACAAACTGTAAAACATTAATGGCTTGCTAAAATATTTATATAAGGCAGTCTGTTTAGTGTATGAAAGAGATGTGATTTATCTATTTTATTTTATTTAATCTGACATTTCATTATCGGGAAAGTCTGAGTAGGTCTGGGACAACCCATTTTAGCAGCGGCACAGGGAGAAAAGCTCCAAGAGTAAAACACATTATATAAGTACATATAATAATTAATACAAAAGTCAAGAGGCAAAAGTATAAAATAAACATAAACAGGAACAAAATGAAAATATTAAGTTACAAGTAAGAAACTGCTATAACAACATAATACATTATTCTAGGAGAGAATAGACTACAAGACAAAAATATGTTAAAGTGGCAATCAGTGGAAAATCAAGTAGAGTCAAAAGGGTAAAGGATGAGATAGGAGTGAGTGCAATGGGATAAGTGTATAAGGAAGAGCACCAAAGTGAGATGAAGAAAGACGTGGGGTAGGGCTGTACTTTCAACCACAAATATCCCTAATGGTATAAGAACATGTTTTTCTATTGCGGGAACTCTAAGAAAGTATGTATGTTATACATAACAAATGTATATACACACGTGTGTGTGCGTGCGTGTGTGTGTAGATATCAATATTTTAGCCTGAAATATTACACATGCAATCAGTTCAAGTGCTTTTCACACTCTAAGTGACAATAAGCTAACAATAAGCTTGGATAACTGTCTTAGTTTTGATGGTGCTTATTAGAATCAGTACCTCCCAGTCATAAATCCCTCAACTTCATGTTTCTGCAAACAGCTCCAGAAAAAAAAAAATTTTTGTGAATCAGTCATTAGCCTACTATATACCAATGAGTGAAAAACTTGAAATGGGCCGTAAAAATTGAATGCATATTAAACGAAACAGTATTAAATACTGTTTCTGTGATTGTCACACTCCCTCATATGCATACACATATTAGAACAATTAGGAAGTGGTCATCATTTTGATTGCATCTGTTTCTTTACTAGTAATGGAAAAACCTCCCTGTTACTTTCTCTATTGGGACTGGTTTATTGCTCTTCAGTTTCACTGGCTGTTGTGTAACAGAGTTCCCAAGCCATTATGTCTATTCATATTCAGTGAACACTAGCTTCAGTTGCTCAACCTTTTTTCCAACTGAGCTTGACAGCTGTCCTCCATGGCTGACCTTCAGTGATCAACACTCTATGCTTTTATTGTTGAGGGAAGCAGAGAAAAAAATGAATGGTGAAAATTTGCAGTAATCCTTTATAATAAACCCAGAAAAGAGTTGATGAAAATTGTTTGGCGTTAATGATGAAAAACTTTCTATACTTGACAGATGTTTATAGGGTAGTATTAGGCTAACTGCCCTTGGGGGTCATTTAAGTCTAGCTCATTATCCCATATGAGAATCAAACCCTGCACCTTGTGTTTGAAATCCAAAGACATGCTTCTGGAGCGTTTCTCCCTGAGCCTCCTTTGAAAATAGGCTCTGTCCTAGTCTGACTTTCCCAGTCAACAAAATGATAAATAAAAATATAAACATTTGTAAGGTAAACACTTTAACCATTATGTCAACCTCCCAATATAAATATATATATATACTAATCTGTTTGGTGTTTCAGCTGAAATGTGTAATGACTTTAAAACATCAATTAAAGAAAGTGTAAAGTTTTTGAACAAGCTTCCATTAAGAAGAATTTATTGTAATATACTTAAGTGCAAAGTAACAGTAATAAAATCTATTGTTGATTTCATTTTATGTTTTACTGCATTAAAAAATCTTTCAGTTCTGATGAGTTGTCTAAAGTTTAATTCATAATTATTCCTAAATGCTAAAGGTACGGGTCTACATTTGTTTAAATTAATTTTAACCAGGTAAGGTGCACTTCTCTCCCTATCTCATGAAGCTCCCCTGCCCATCTTTGCATATGTGCGCTAACCCCAACCCAACCCTATATATTACCTTATGAAAAATCCTTTCCTTAACAGTACCACTGTTGAGACAAAGTAAGTCTGAGATTTATGTGTGTGTGTGTGTGTGTGTGTGTGTGCATGCATGTGTGTGTTTTTAATCAGAAAAAGACGGTATTTACTCTTCTTTTTCAATTTCAGAAATTTCTGTAGTTAATTTAGATAGGTGTCTGTGTGCAGAAGTATATGGGCCAGATTCCAAAAGACTTGCACTCAGTGCAATTGACTTATTTTGGTGTAAGGACCATCTGTAAGCAGACTTACAGCATGGACCAGATTCCACAAAAATTCCTCTGTGTAAGTGACTTACTGTGGTGTATACAATGGAGTAAGTTACTTACTCTAAAAGCAAGTCTTCTGGAATCTGGTCCCCAGTGTTAACCTGCATTTAGAAAGGCCTTCCAACAGAGTAAGTCACTTACACCAAGAGTAAGTCTTCTGA
>NC_056745.1:1102716639-1102772726 GCF_019279795.1 Protopterus annectens | reverse complement strand
AGCTACTGTAGCTGTTGGTGACTTCTAGTAGTAGTTTGCTTGATGGTCTAAGAGGCCTTTTGGCTGAGTGATGTACTAGGTTTTTGAGAGAAGGACACTTATTGGGGAGGTAATAGATAGAATGACAGAGGCAGAGTAGGTTAGGAGTCTGGGCAGTTCAAGCTAGTGAAGCTGTCTCAAAGCAGTACAGTGATGAGTTCTATATGAGCAATTTGCAGCAAAGTGGGCAATTCTGTTATAGCAGGCTTACATTTTGCTTAGTTCAGTTTTGTTGAGATTAGTCAGAATTGGAGATGCATACAGTAGGGTGGATAGAAGTTGGGAGCGAGCAATGGCTGATCTTGTGTTGTTGGTAAGAAATGGTTTGATACGGTAGAGTGACCACAGTTTGGCATGTACTTTTTTAATAGTTAGGTTGAGATGACTATCAAATTTTTTATTCCCAATAGCTTAGCCTGTGCCACTGGAGCAATTGGAGTAGCATTTGTGGAGTAGATAGTGAATTGATTGTTAGTGTTTTTGTTAGAACTGGTTATAACCATAAGCTGAGTTTTCTTTGGATTGAGGATAAGTTGGGCTTTGGTAAAGTAGTTTTCAATGTCAGAGAATGCTAGTTGAGTTGTTTTCAGGAGGGTGGGAATGTTTTGTGCAGCACAGATTAAGGTAGTGTCATCTGCATACCGAATTATAGATGCATGCTGTGTGGAGGTATAGAGGTCATTTGTGAAGACTGTGAATAGTAGTGGTCCTAAGATAGAACCCTGTGGGGCTCCTATAGTTATGGGCAGCTGAGGAGAGAGAGAGAATTGTCCCATTTCACAGCTTGGTACCTGTCAGTTAAGTAGCTTTGGAACCAGGTAAGAGTGGAATTTGATAGATGATATTGGTTTAGTTTGTTTAGCAGGATTTGGTGTGAGACTGTGTCAAATGCTTTGGACGTATCCAAAAAAAGAGTTGACACTTGTAGGCCTTCATTTTTTAGATGGTTTACTGTGTCTGTGAAGCAGAGGAGGGCTGTAGTGGTACTATGGGCAGGTCTGAAACCATGCTGAGTAGGTGACAGGATGTTGCTGTCTAGGAGATAGTTTAGCATCTGGGTATGAATGCATTTTTCTAGGATTTTGGCCAGGGGGAGAGTAAAGCAATGGGTCTGTAGTTATTAAGTTCAGTGGAGGTCCCGCCTTTATGTATGGGTGTAACATAGGATATTTTCCAGAGTTTGGGCACATAGTTTTCAACTGATCTGTTTACGAGAGTGGAGACTGGGATAGCAATAGCATCTGCTGTAAGTTTCAAGAAATAGCTGGGGAGTAGGTCGGCTGCTGTTGATGAGGTTTTTAGTTTGGAGAGCATGCTTTTGATTGAAGTGGTGGAAACTGTTTTGAGGGTAAAGCTTGTATTAGTGTTATTTGTGTTGGGGGGATAGTGAGGAAGGAACTGTCCTGTGATACTAAGGATAGAATTAAGTTCACAAAGTGGGAGGTTAATTGTGTTTCGATGGGAACTTTAGTGTCAGGGGTGGTTGGTTTGGGGGTAGCCTTTTGGGTGGATTTTAGTAGCTGGTTTACATTTTTCCAAAATTTTTGCGGGTTGTGTTGGTATTTAGTTTGTAATGTTGTGTAGTAGGATTTTTTTGTCAAGCCTAATGCATTTTTTGGCACAGTTGCACAGTTCTTGGTACTTAGTTAGGTTTTGTGTTTCTTTGTTTTTTTGACAGTAAAGCCAGGCAGTGTCTCTGGACTTGAGGATTTGTTTGGTTTCTTTACTGAGCCAGGGGTTTGTAGAGGTTCTAACCTTGATTTTGCGCAATGGAGCGACAGTGTCTAGGTGTTGTAGAAATGTTTTGTTAAAATATGCTACGGCCTGGTCAAGTGGGAGGGTTTTTAGGGGGTGTCCAGTCACAGTTACAGAGTAAAGTGTTGAGGACCTCAGGAGAGAATTTTTTTGTGTTTCTAGTGGATATATAGATAGTGGTTTTGTATAGGCTTGTTCTACTACGTATAAAGTAGATTATGTTCTGGTCACTTAAGGTGTCTGGGAGACTGCCTGTGTTAGGGTACAATGTGGGGTTGTTGGTTAGGACCCAGTCAAGGATGGATTCCCTTTTAGATTTTTTTATCACATCTAGTTGGAATTTGGACTAGCTGCTGGTAGCCATGGAGATTTATTAGATTACTTGGTGGTTCTGATATACAGGTGAAGCAATCTAGGTTGAAGTCTCCCAGAATAAGGGTTTCTTGTGAGTATATGGAAGAACACCAGGATAAGAAGTCTTCAAGGCTAGCAGGTATATTACCGGGTGGAATATAGATCACAATTGTGGTGATGACCGTTTTAGGTTGAAGTTGAAGTTGTGAGATAAGTATGTCCCAATTAATGGGGGAGGGGTAGAAGTTTGGTAGTTGACGGACAGTTAAGTTGGACTTGTACAGTAAGGCAGTTCCACACTTTGCTTTAGTTTTCTGTTCCTGTCAGTTTTCATTTGGGTGGAGATGGTGGGCACAGGCTAAAATTCACATTGCTTTTTTATGGGAAAAAAAAAAGAATCTAGTTATAACTTCAGCACTGGGGTAAGACACATGAGTTAACCAGGGTTGAGGGGTGGGGTCACATAAAGATTTCCCGGATTATCTGAAAAAGTTGTAAAAAATAAATAAAACAAAAATTGTGGCAATGTACTAACGGCTTGATTACTCAATGAGCAGAGCATGTGATGAGTAGGACTCGAAGAGGGAAAATGTGAGATTCATTTTTTTTCCTACCTTTTCCTTTCCTCCAAGCTTGTGTGAACTTGAATATCATGTACATAGTGGTCAGGAGTATGATGTATTACCCCACACTGCAGTGTGCCGATAGGCTTCAAACCTGCAAAAAGGCATTGCTTTATGTGTTTTGTAATGTTTGCAGTCTCAATTAGATCGGGATGTAATGTGTGTAGATTTTGAATGGCACGTGATAGTGTGCTGATTAAATGGTACAGTATCTTTCAAAACTGGCTCCCGTGCTGCCATCACCACTGTTATTATTTTTGATTTTGTCACTGCTTGTCTGACTAGTACAAGCGTGAAAAGCATTAGTAGTATCTTACTGTTTCTGCTATTACTTCGCAGTGGCTGCTTTTGATACTCTTAGCATTACTGTTTCTGCTGTCATTACTTCAAATACCTTACAAGCTGCAAATGAATGTCATTGGTCAAGATTTTCTGAAAAAGTAAAAAAAAAAAAAAAATATATATATATATATATATATATATATATATATATATAAACCAGAAAAGGTGTGGCGATGTACTAATGGCTTGTTTACTCAATTCCTATACAACTGCAACCGCAAAGGCGGAGGCGATAAAGCCGCTTTATCCATACAGTTTAGCTTGTTTAAGACACATTAAATCATTACTTTTCTTAAAAAAAATCTCACAGGTATTGATTTGCTTTGTCTGCATTTCAGTTTTTCAGATGTTTTTTTTCATTGTACATGGTCACATTTCTGGGAAGGTCATAGACAATTGATTTGATGTATACATGTTTCTATATCACTCATTTCTGAATCTTTTCCTGAAAGCCACTTATCTGAGAGGAACTCTGATCTTAGTATTTAAAATGTATGCTGTGCAATAAGTGAGTGGGTTAGCAATTGCAAAATCACAAATTAAGCAGGATTTCATCGAATAACATAAATGCAGGATTTCATTGAGTAACATAAAATGCAGAATTATTAACCTTTAGTCAAAACTATGCCAAAAAGTAGCTTAATCTTACTATTAAACAGTGATTGCAGACCGGCATTTAAATTTCCAAATTCATTAATTATGACTACAGTGGCTAACCTATTTCTATGTGAGCACAAAGGAAAGGGAATATAAGACTAAAATATATGCTATACTGCTCAGTACAAGTAATGAGGTACAAGTAAAACTATATTTGAGAATTATGTGGCCACTCATTCAACTAGGTAATGTAGAACTCCTTGATACAGTTACATTCAAGTATACTTGTAAATAGTACAACAGAAGCTGCATGGTATAAGCCTGATATATTTGCTACATCAGCCTTGCAGATTTTGAGTAGTTCAAATAGGTTCCTAGGTAGGTACTAGGCTATTGGCCCTAGGGCCTAATAAGCCTAGCCAAAAAGGTACCCTGGCTTTCCCCACCCAAGAAAATTATTTTCCTGTTCCCCTGTCGAGCAGAGCCGCAGAAGTCATCAGCAGGGTGATTTCCTATTTCCTATCCAATCATCAAGATTTTTCTTGAACAGTACTTTTGTAAAAAGCAGATCATGTCTCCTAAACCTGATAGACAGCTTTCTTTAATATAGATAGGTAGTTTGTTCCAGAGTATGGGAAGTCTCTGAGACAGGAATCTATCCCTGCAGCATGTTCTGTTTATTGTGGTGACAAGGTTTAGGTCCCTAGAGCTTATAGCTCAGAGGGATTGGGATTTCTTTAAGTGGAGTATGTCCAACAGCTCTGGGTTTGACATAGCTTTGTATGTTAGGCAGAGATCGCCTCTGAGTAGGCGATATGCAATGGAATAAAGCTGGAGTTTTTTGAGATGGTCTGAGTAGGGCATCTGTTTGAAGCTGGTAATCCTCTTTGTGAGGTATTTCTGCAGCCTTTCCAGTTGTAGATGTCTTGTGAGGTACATATCAAAAGGAGCGTTATACTCTATAATGGGTCTAATGAGTGATGAGTAGAGGGGAACAATGACCTCTTTTATCCTGGATGAGAAAGCTTTTGTGATGAGGTGTGCCACATAGAAGGATTTCTTGACTACTGTGGCGATGTGATTATCAAAGGAGAGACTACTTCCACCTGTGTCCCAAGGTCTCATACTTTCGGTGTTAAACTACCGCTTATGTGGTAGTTCATGGGTACAGAATTTTTACCAAAGGAGATGACAATGCACTTTTTGGCATTGAGCTTGAGGCCATGGCTTTGACACCAGGCATCTGTCTCAGTGAGGCCCTTTTGTAGGATGTCCACATCATTAGGAGTTTTGATATTGGCTCCTAGTTTGCAGCCTTCTGTGAACTTCATTTGCAAAAGACCTTCTGTGTTAGCCTGTACTTCGGGGAAGTAGATACCACACATGAGAGGACCCAGGACTGAACCCTGTGGTACTCCACTTGTCACTGGTCTGAAGTTGGATTTGGAGTCTGCTACTTTCACAGTGTGGGTTCTGGCAGTGAGCCAGTTGGCAGCCCATCTTGTGACATAGGTATTTATACCTAGTTTAGTGAGTTTATCTATAATTTCAGAGTGGGGGATGGTGTTGAAAGCATTGACGAGATTTAGATAGGCTGTGTGAACCACCTTACCCTCATCTACAGCTTTGGTGACTGCTTCAAAGAAGTCTATCAGGTTTAGGAGACATGATCTGCTTTTTACAAATCCAAACTTGATGGGGTCCAGAGTTTGGACATTACCAATGTCATTGTTTATAAGTTCCATGATGATACGTTCCATGGCCTTGCAGACCAGACTCATCAGGCTAATGGGTGGGTAGGTCCCAGGGTCCATGGTGGCTCCCCCTTTGTGAAGTGGAATAACCATTGCTGTGCACCTTTCAGTGGGCACAAAGTCTGAGGTGAGGCTATGATTGAACTTGGTACTTAGGTGGGGTGCCAGTTCGTTCTGTAGTTCTTGTAGAATGCAGCCTGGGATGTTGTCAGGTCCCATGGATGCTGTGTCATTGGCTTTGGAGAGTTTTTTTCACCTGTGCAGCTGTGATTACAGGAACTTTGCATTCTTCCGTTATAGAGATGGGCCCTTTAGGGGGTGAGGGAGGGTAAAGTTAGCACTGAACCTATCTGCCAGGATGTTGGCAATATGAGTTGGTTCTGTATATTTAGTGTCATTGTGCTGTAATTCAGAGCAGATCTGAGTGTTGCCATTGAGATTCTTGACATAGCTATAGAATGCTTTGTGGTTGTCTTTAGAATCAGTGGCGATTTTGTTTTTGTAAATTAGGTAGATTCACTGACAGTAAGCAAACAATTAAATATCTTATTTGAAACGTAGACTAATGCTGAGGCTTTAGAATGGCATTTTCCACATGCACGCACCAAGCTACATTCTAAATGCTAAGTGGAGAGCACATAGTAAAAAATATAGCAGTAACGTATGTGCCAAAAATAATATAATTCAAATTTATAGGGCCTGATTAATGATGAGGGCAATAACAAATAATAATTTAGTCTGGAATGTCATCTTAGGTACCACATACATGCACAGGGTATACTGTAGCTGAGCCAGGAGTGGATTAGGTCTACTGGTGCCCTATGCAAAAGGGCTCCATGGCATCCCCCACCACACCACCTGGTGCCCCCATCCTGGTCTACTTACACCAAATAAATATTGGAAAAGCGCCCCTGCTAGAACAGCGCCTAGTTGACCTATGCCTAAGGCCAGCTATGAGCTAAGCTAAGCAACATCAGTAGCAGTATGAATTCTTATACAATGCAAAATTATAAGTTAAGTGAGATGAATAGCATAACTGACACTTTAGGCAGTTTAACCACAACGAACACTGAGAAAACTCAGCAGAAGTGAAGAAATAAAAAATGACACTAGGCTTCGATCCAAATATTTAATCCACTTTAGCACCTCGGCAAAATAGCCTTCAAGAAGTGATACAAAATACAACAAAAAATCTTCCCTTTATATACCCACCCAACATCAATTAACAAATTATTAAGCAATAAAACAATTAAATTAAACACTTCCAATCCAGCTCCAGATTAAGTCCCACTGGTGCAAGAGTGTTATATTTTAAAATGTAAGTTGCTTCTTTAAAAAGCAGCACATTTTTTAACAACCTTTCATCACCAGTTTTTAAAAAAACTTTCTCTAGAATAGTTGCTTGCAATAGAGTATAATTCCCATCATGTTTCTCAAAATATTGCATGGCTATAGAGCTTTCCATTCTGTTTTTTTTTTTATATCTCTAATGTGCTCTTCTACTCGCACCTTAAACTTTCTTTTATTTTGTCCTAAATAATAAAGATTACAAGGGCATCTCAAACAGTAAATAATACCTTCTGTATTACACCCATAGCTACCATTCACTATAAACATCTTTCTATTTATCTCAGTAAAAGCAGGCACAATATGTCTACATATACTACAATTATTACATGCTATTGTACCATTTAATCTGGGGGACCTAACTAAATTAACCTCAGGTAGTATAAAATAAGTCTTAACTAATATGTCTTTTAAATTCTGTCCCCTCTTACATGACATACATATTTTTTATTAATAATTTTTTGTAACAATACATCATTTTGTAAAAAATTCCAATAATGAACAATAACTTTATTAACTTCTTCACTTAAAATATATGTTATTGTTGTGTCTTTCGGCATTTCCCGGTTAGGGGTCGCCACAGCGGAACTCTGGTCGCTAATGATTGGTAGTTGATTTTTATGTGCCGAGTTACCAGCCCTGACGCACAACCTTCAATGAAGGTACACCCATTCATGCATGTCTCCACGCAGAAGACGCTCTAGCTGAGAATCGAACCGGATAGCGTCTGACTTTACAAAAAATAATTTATTTTCTTCATTCTTTTTAGTTTGCTTCACAATTAATGTGCCTCCTCTTTCTTTAGTACGATTAATCTTTTCAACTGCCCTATTTAAAATTTTCTTATCATAACCCCTTTGTATAAACATCGCCATTGTTTGTTTTATTTCCTTCTGTAAATCTGAGACACTTGAGTGCATGTTTGATATGGTGTACTCTGGCACCTGACAGACAGCTGACCATGACCTTGTACTTATCTAGCCTGCTGAGAGGGACATCTATGTGTGTCACACGATAGAATCACCTATGACTAATATGTTTAGTTTTGTGTTCTGCCTTATGAGCTTGACAGGTAGGACACTGGTGAAATGCAGTGGTGCATCCTGTGTTCTGCATAGGAATTATTTATTATTTAATGTTGCATTTTTGTATTTGCATGGTGTCTGGTATTTAGGTATCTTTCTGGTGAGGACCTCCATATATGTCAGTATGTGTGATGTGGGTTTGAGTGGTGGAAGAGGTGAGGTGTGCATGCTGACAACCTGCTCATTGTCATATGTACTGGCTAGCTTTTGAAAGAGCATCTCTCACTATTTGAGTTTCTGTGGACTAGGAGTTGAAAGGTGTCAGTGAACATGAGGCAGTTGCTACACTGCTTCATGAGGGCCATGTTGACCAAGTTGTCTTGACAAACTGTGGGAAATTGACCCTCCATAGTGTTAGGTTATGTGGTCAGGAAAATAGGTCACACTTAGGAATGGCTAGTGGGAGAGAGGTGTGTTGGTACCTCAGAGGATATGCTTAGTGTTCCACCTGAGAGTACAACAGGGCCGTGAAAAAACCTCTGGAGGACCACAAGCAAAGTGCTAAGGGAAAATTTAACAAGCAAAACGTTTTTGTCTATAACCATTGCTATGCGGCAGTGCACAATAGTGTACTACATGCAAACAATGAAGCACCGCCCAGTACGTGAAAGCACTCACCTGTCCATACATCAAGTTCACTGGCATTATGTTTTCCAGTGTCTGTGCTCCTGGTGTCAGTCCTCCCTTCCTCCTGCTTTGGACTGTATTTTGTTTCTCTGACAAGATCAAAGTTTGATGCAAATGGTGAAAGCTTACTTGTCTTATCAAGAGCTATCACAAATTTTGTGTGTTCATTGTCAGATTTTACAGTTGCTGTGCATGTTACTCCTTTTACTAAGCATACGTGAGACACAACACCAGACTATCAAGCATTAGCTGGGTCAGTACCTGGACAAGCAAGGCTGGTTGACAGCCCTACAGTACTCACTGTACCTGTGTTAGCTCTTCTGCCTTTGAGGGGTCAAGAATGGTTGAGGAACAATACAAATCGAAATGCTTTTGTAAGAATTAAATATGACAAGGTTAGAGGTAGATGTGGCTCAATTACTAACAGTCAGGATAGGAGGAGATGAGATAGCAATTGTGCTGTATAACCAATCTACAGGAAAGTACCCATTAATAGATGGTATTCCTGTGGAAGTTTGGAAGCTGAGATAAAATGAGCTGCTCCACTGAAGAGTCACGATACAAAACAGAAGGAATATCCAAGGAAAGAGAACCACAGACTCACCACGATATTCTTAGACTAAAGTTTTGTAAAACAGCTTTATTGGAGGTAAGCGCTTTCGCGTATCAAAAGGATACGATTCTTCAGACCATGATTTAAAATGAAGCTGCAGCTTCCTTTTTATACAAAACAAAGCATCACCATAATCATTTCAAGTACTAATTAGCAATCAATCAACCAATTAATGGATTAACATAATTAGTAGCATAAAAACCTTTGATGCAGTGTATTGCACAAAGCATTCACTGCTAGCTTATAAAACCAAAGATATTTAATTTAGCAAATATCAAAGTGAATAGTTTCTTTAAAATTGAATGTAAATAAAGTATATACATTGAATTTCAGCTTTATAATATAAACTGTATTTATCTAACTGAATAAATAAATAAATAAATAAATAAATATGAATAAATGATTAAGCGAATACATAATCAATAAAATCAATAGAAATCTATAAAAATCTAAATTTGTATATGTATTTATAGTTTATAAATTCATGATAAAATATCATAATGCATAATTCTATGAAATCTGAACACAGCTTTAAATGGATACTTAAGGCAAAATCTATAAGTAAATCAAAAAAATACGAAATTCTATTCATCATATAATGTCGTGTGTTAGATTAAATAAAAACAGAAACAAAATTCAACCTGAATATATTAAATTTAAAATTATCTACGGGATTTCAGGTGAGATCTGAGTGTTATGTAATTATTAAGACCAGGTAAAGAATGTCCCCTTAGTTTGAAGATCCACTGTAGTTCTTTCTGTTCAAGCAATAGCATATAGTCACCACCTCTAAAATTCTGCTTAATAATCTGCAATACTCTAAATACAAAAGAATGATCAGGATGTGATTTAATATGCCTAGCTAAGGCATTTAACTCATTTCCATGCTCAATATCGTACAAATGATTATATATCCTATTTTTTAGCTTTCTCTTTGTCATCCCAATATAAAAAGCAGAGCATGATGTACATGTAGCTAAATAAATCAATCCTGAAGTGTCACAGGTAGCTAAAAATTTTTTGTAAGCTAGGAGGAAAAAAATGAGAAAGATCTGGAAGGTTTTGTTTAACAATATTTTAAGAGGAGAAGTACCACCATCCTGGAAGAAATCAGTGGTAGCTGTAATACCTAAAGAAGGTAAAGATCCATCAGCTCCACCGTTATACAGGCCCATTTCATTACTAAACCATGATTATAAAGTGTGCATGTCTATAATTGCTAAAAGAATGGCAAAAGTAATGCCAAAACTGATAGATATGGATCAGTGTGGTTGTGTGGAAGGGAGGCAAACATTTAACAACATTAATAGACCATTGATGATCCAGAGAGAAGCAGAATGTAAGAAAATACCACTGTTCTTGGTGGGTCTTGATGCAGAGAAATCATTTGACAGAGTAAGCTGGGACTTTTTGAGCAGGGCAGTGTAAGTATTTGCATTTCCTGAAAAAATTATAAGGCTGATTAGGAGAATATGTGAAGGATCAGAGGTGAAAATGAAAGTGGGTGGGGTCCTTCCTTGAAAATTTCTGCTTGAGCATAGGAACCGGGCAGGGGTGTTCTATTTCCCTTGTCTTAATTGTGGTATATTTAGAACCACTGACAAAGAAAATAAGGGACTCAGTAACTCAAGGATATAATCATTACCTTAGTCAACAAAAGCTGGTTTTATTTGCAGAGGATATTATTTTGTACCTGGCAAAACCCAAAAAGGACATTACAGTGCTGTGGAACATTTTGAGACTGTTTCAGATATTTTCTGGATACAAAATTTATGAAGCTAATAGAAAGGTAATAGAGGTAAATTATGTACCCACACATGAACTGGTACAGGAATAGCCATATTTATGGGGACATGGTAAAACAAAATATGGTACTTACGTATTAATGCAACCAGATTTTTGTGGTTGCGAAATTTGTCCTGTTTATGAGAAGACAGGTTAATTAAGCTGGAAACAAGAGTGGAAGCAAGTAAGGAATACTGTGGCACACACTGTATGAGGCAAGGAGAGGAATAACTGCCAATTTTTTGACTCCTGCCTGGCGTGTCTCACTTGGCCGGTGAACTCCGCACTGCAACAGCACATGACAGATCCTGCCTTCCTGATCACAAGCACAGCAAAGGCAACTTAACCAGGAGTATGCCTTATGACTGTTCATGGCCAGTAGTCAAGTGTTACTGTTTACGACTGTTGACATTTGTCCGTTAATGTCAATCAAATGTCAGGAAATCTGTCTGCTTTTACAATGAAGGATGTTTTAGCAAGGGTTAACAAACCAAACTGAAAATTGTCAGTGTTGCTGTTGAAGTATGCACTTTACTGCTGGCACGGGTGGTGCTATCTCTTCCCTGCATTAACATATATGGGAACCGTTATTACAAAGTCAGCTATACCCTTTCAATTCCCCTTCAACTCTGTCTGGAATTCAGACATGAATGCACTTTCTGTCATTGACAGGGTTTTTTTAACCAGACATGCATTTTACTGGCAGCATGTCTGCTGCTAATTCGTTTCTGCATTAACTGAAAATGTACAAAATATAGAAATATTCTCAAGGAATTACAGCAGGTTTACACTGCGCAGGTACTATCAAATGTCAGCTTAACCCTTTCAATTCCCCTTGAACTTAACCCTTTCAATTCCCCTTGAACTTTTTTGCCGTACTTCAGGCGTCAATACATTGGGCAGGATTCACGAAGCCTCCGTGTAAGAGTTACAAGGCTTACACGGAGGCTGCAGTTAAACGGTGTGACGTCAGCATGTCATACATATGTATGAGGGCATGCTGAAACACACCTAAGGCTTACACGGTCCATGGAAGACAGTAGGGGGCGTGTCCGTAGGCCGAGCCCTGCAAACGGACACGCCCCCAGAAGAGTAAAAGTCCCGAAAGTAAACCCCCACGACAGAGTCCATGGAAATGTGAATAAACACAACACAACACATGCCCCCACAGACTATGAACATAAAATATATAAATGAACATGTTATATATTTTTTTTAAATTGTAAAGATGTTTGCCCGTGAGTGCGCTCGTTTGCGCGGGCGTGCCCGTAGCTCAGCCACAGTTAGCAGTAAGCGGAAAAGCATATAAGAACTAACTATGCAAAGTAAGCCAAAAAGCAATAGCGTAGTGGTAGAGATGTCGGCTGAAGAGCAGGCAGTCATGGTTCGAGCCCCCACAACATAAAGTTTTATATTTAATGAAATAAGCACGAAACAGGTCCCTGACATATATGTACACATATAAAATTATATTTCATGTAAAATGTAATGAAATAGGCTATTTATTTTGAAGAAATGTGAGATAACAAAATAATAAAAAATGCCAGATGTGCCTATAGCTGAGCTACAGTTTAACAAGGTGAGTGCATCTGCCCGTAGGTGAGCAGTGGTTTAACAGGTGTAAAATCAGTGCCTGAAGGTGAGCAGTGGTTTAACAGGTGCAAAATGAGTGCCCATAGGTGAGCAGTGGTTCAACACACTGAAACTGTGTGCCCATGGCTGAGTTGAGCATAATATGCGTGCTGACAGCCAAATGAGGTGTAAACCAGTGTAACCCGTTTGCGCGGAGCTGCGCACCGCTCCAACAAGCTAACTAACGGGCAACGTTGAGCAAGCTGTAACAAAACTGCCTTTACACAGACACTCCCCCTAGCCTGTCTAGACAGTCATAAAATATAAAAATCAGTGTCCAGGTTCGAACCCAGGATACCATGCACCATAGTCAAGGTACTGAACCACTAAGCCATGACAACTCTACTTAGAAATGCAGTAATAGCAAATATATAGGAATGAATAGAAAGAGGAGCATGACAAAGCAGGTTCTGTGAAGCTGATACAATTCCAAAATGGCCAATCACAGATAAGTGTGGGAAAAACGGCATATATAAGCCCCATAGGCGGGAATACACAGCATAACCGATTGTAGAACTAACTTGCAGCCAGAATGTCAGGAGTAGGTGAGGGTAGTTGCTTCTGAGCACAGAGGTGGGGCATTGAGGAGTCCAGATATATGGTCTGGCTCCTTGTCCACAATCATGAGGCCCAACTCATGCAGGGCCAGGTTCTGTGGGGAGCATATAGGGCTGAGGCGTGGGACCGGTTGGCTCATGATCTCACCAGTGCCACAGGGATTCCAAGGACTGGTGAGCAGGTCCGTCACCACCATGTGGACCTGAAGAGAAGTAAGCAGGACCAAAAGAACCTTTGGATCCAGGAGGCCCGGCAAATGCCCAACGCCCAACTACTGAGTAAGTCACATCTAATTATGTATGTAAGAAATTAACCTAGCTGATATTATGGAGATGTGTATTCCAATATTACTTTATTTATATTACAGCTGCAGGTGTCCGTTCTGTGAACCGCAGAGCCTATGGCGATAGGCTGGTGCGGTTGCTCCACCAGGCAGGTCAGTAATCTTCTCCCTGTAACTGTAAATAAATATAAAAGTATGACAGTTAGCAAAAGAGTGCAGTGTAGTCACTAAGTAATAAAATGTGCAAGTAACAGTGTAAGAGTGATTGCAAGTATTGCTTGATTACAAAAGTGTGTTGCAGTCTGTAATCCAAACAGAAAAATGAAAATGTCTGAAATAAAGTCTGAAATAAAGATGGCCCACCTGTAATATAATTGTACACAACCTGCAGCAGGCTGAAAAGTACAGCTGCAGAATATGAGCAAATCACATGTGTGAAATGTATCCCTGTTGAAATACTGAAACATGACAGAAGTGAGAATGTTGGAAAGGATTGTAATAACTACAGGTAAAACATGTCAATAAAGCCTAGAAGTAAGTACCATCCTGAATTGTAAAATTAAAACAAGTGAGAGAGTTTGAGAAAGAGTTATGAATCCACCAATAAAGTAGTAATAACTCCTGAATAAAGCATACTGCAGTTAGTACAGAATGAAATGAATGTGACAAGCAGAACCAAACTGCGAAATGTGTTCAAAATGTTCCTGCAGCTGGAATGTGTATCCCAAAATCTGGATATGTTGCTCTCAGTCTGCAATATGCAGATAGTATGATTGTCTGAAATACCAAACATCCACAGTTGTCTATAGCTATATAAAGCAAATGTAGCAGGATGATGTAGCTGAACACAGCCAGATATGAACGTGTATGAAAAAAATGAAAATGTATATTGATGTAGCAGTAACATTCCTATCACCAACTTGAAGTAGTTATCACATAGGAAACTGTAGGTAGAACTGTAGTGTGTATATACCTGCAGCTATTAGAAATGTACAGCATATGTATTGGTATTTGAAGGTGTTAATTATATTTTCTTCAACCTACCCTATAACCACATATAATCCATTCCATGTGAAACTGGTATGTGCAATCACAATTAACACCCCTGGACATTTGTCCTGTTGGGTCATACATATTTGCATGTATGTTGATGCATCTGCCCTGTTCATACATCCAAACCTGATGGCCTGTTGCCATCAATCAACCCTGCATGTTGTTGGACTGTGTAATGCTGTTCAAATTATGCATGTGTTATGCTGGCTGTTCAATGGTGTGAATATCTGGGTGTTTGGGTAATGGGAATACTAATGCATGCTGTTACAACTAATTGCGAATGGTATTGTATGTTACTAACCCAAACTGTCATGACATAATGCAAAACATAGGACGACAGGGAAGGCGGGTTCCAGCGGACCCACCTCTCCCACCTCAGCTGGCAAATGCACCTGGCAGTAGTGCCCAGTTCGGACCCTCCTCAGGTGGCCTTGTGCCACCTGCGGGTGGAAGCACTGCAGGGGATGGGGCTCGTCCCCCCTCTGCAAGTGTGGCTGGAGGAGAACCACCACTCACCCTCCGTAGCGTCCGGACTGTGGTGCGTAGGGAGATCCAGGAATCTGTTCTTGGGCCCCTACGCCAGCTTGAGGCACAGGTGGCACAACTAACGGGCATGCCTGTTGCCCGGCCTACACAGCCCCCAGCACAGCCCCATCCTGGGCAGTGAAGGTACAGTGGCAACTGCCCATGGGTGGGGATATCACTTCCACTGTTGCCATCTGTGGGCTCATGGGCTCTCTATATCCAAACATCCGTCCCCGTCAATTGTGTAACCCCCCCACACGTGTCATACATCGCCCCTGTATGCGTCTTGTTTGTCTTGTCTGTTGACCTACCCAACCTACCTCCCCAGCTATACAGACTTCCTTTACCTGACATACCACTCTCACCTGAAATAAAAAATAAATAAATAAAAGGGCACTCTGTACCCACAAAAAAATTACGCCCCGTACATAGCTGCCCATTTTGCACACATGTCTGCGGGACATGGAAACTGTCAATTACAATTGGCTGTACAAGTATTATTGTTGTCCTGACACCTCTCTCAGGGGTGGAAGGTTTCAAATGTCACACCAAATGACAAACATATGCACAGCTGTTGCTGATGAAGAAATGGGCAGCTATGGGCCTTACCTACATGCCTCCTGCAAAACCCAAGCTTGTTTCCCTACTGTCTTACCCTCTTTGTGACCCCTTTTTCATTTCTTTCAAAGAAATTAGCGTGGGTGTGCGCGGAGCTAAATGCCAGTGCGCATGCGGGAGCTCCATGCAAACCAGCGCTAACCCGGTTACAACTGCTTAAAAGTGCCTTAGTCACTCTGAATGACAGGTCCTGTAGTCAGTTCAAAAGCAAAATAAAATCCCACTGTCAGTCCCGAACCCAGGACCTTGGAAACAGTAGTCTACATGACTTACCACTAAGCCATGACTGTTATATAAGAACATTGTGCTACAATAAATATATCATGTAATAGTAGGAATGAATGTAAAGGGAATATAGGATGTGTAGTACACAAAGCATGTCATGTATATTTACTGTCAAATCTAGTGGATATCTATAATAGTAGTGTGAACAGAAACAGCCATGCTAGTTGGTAGCTAGTAGGTAATAATGTCAGTTATTATACATATATAAATATATGTATATATATATATATATATATATATATATATATATATATATAGTTGTAGGTGTCAGTGTACATACACACTTAGTACAGGAAACAGGAGAGATGAATGGAGAAATGTTAATCTACAACACAGCCTGAATTATGAGAGAGATACTAACCTTTACACTCACAGAACAGTGTCCACAGCATACCAGCATGGTCCCCGCCCTTACAATCTAAAAGGGCAACGCCTATCTCACATATCCTTTTATAGCACTGTTCTGAAATCACAGTGAGAACTGCAATCAGTACACAACTGGCTGCATGCAATTAGCAAATGCTGGCTAACAATTGGTGCAGAGGCCATCACATGGACATATGCAGATACCTACAAAAGCATCCTGTACTCCCAGTCCACGCATGCAATACTTTCATTGCACCATCTGGAGGCAGAGAGAGAGAGAGAGAGAGAGAAAGAAAAAATGAAAATAAAAACACAAACAAAAACTACACTGAAGACAACCTAAGCTGAAGCTGTCATCAGTGTCAGTATCAAGCTGGGCTAGCAGCAGCAGGAACATATACTAACGGTAACGCAACCAGGTGCGACAAACACAGGTAATGTAAAGTAACAATTTAATAGTCTACATACTGTGAACCCTCCATATGTGTTATTGATCTGTATCTATATGTATGTCTATGTGATAAGTTGTGTGTACATTGTTTTACCCAAAGGGGATGACTATACATTTCATGCCATTCAGTGTTAGGCCATGATTCTGGCACCAGTTGTCCGTTTCAGTGAGGCCTGTCTGTAGGATGTGTGTGTCAGCTGGTGTATCAACTATGGCGCTTAGTTTGCAGTCATCTGGGAACTTTGTCATCCACAACCCGCCCATGCTTGCTTTCACATCTGAGAAGTAAATGCCAAACAAGAGGGGTCCTAGGACAGAGCCCTGTGGGATACCACTTGTGACCGGCTTTGAGTGTGACATGGCTCCCGCAATTTTGACTTTATGGATTCTGTTGTTCAACCAGTTTGCAACCCATCATGTGACATATGTATTAACATTTAAGCTGATGAGCTTGTCTATGATGCCTGAGTGGAGTATTGTGTTGAAGACCTTAGGCAAGTCCAGGTAGGCTGTATGGACTGCTTTGCCCTCATCAATGGCTGTAGTGACTGTTTTGAAAAAGTCAACCAAGTTCAAAAGGCAGGATCAGCCCTTCACAAAGGCAAACTGGGTGGGATCAAGTGTCTGTAGGTCCCCAATATCGCTGTATATAAGTTCCATAATGAATCTTTCCATAGCTTTGCAGACCAGGCTGGTTAAGCTTATGGGGCGGTAGTTCCCAGAGTCAGTAGAGGTGCCTCCTTTGTGGAGTGGGACCACTGTTGCTGTACGCCAGTGTTCAGGTACATATCCCGTAGTAAGGCTAAGGTTAAATATCAGTTTTATATGCGGTTGTAGCTCCTCTTGGAGTTCACGTAGCACACATCCAGGGATACCATCAGGTCACATTGATGCTGTGTGTTCTGCTATGCTGAGGGCGGCCCTCACCTGGACATCTGAGATGACAGGGAGGTTACATTCAGCTGTGATAAGTATTTCTTCTTTTGGGGGAGGGGGGATATTTGCACTGAACCTGTCTGCATGAATGTTGCCAATATCTGTGGGTTCAGTGAATTTTATGTAGTTGTGTACTAACTCTGAGCATATCTGAGTCTGCATGAATGTTGCCAATATCTGTGGGTTCAGTGAATTTTATGTAGTTGTGTACTAACTCTGAGCATATCTGAGGCTTTTGGTCCATGTGTCTAACAAAACTGAAGAAGGCCTTGTGGTTATCTATAGTGTCCTTGGCCATTTCTCTCTCAGAGTTGGCCTTGGATGTTGTTATGAAAGAACTTAGCTTATTACTAGTGCCGACCACAGATGCCTTCCCTTTATGTGATTCTGCTCTGTCCTGCAGTAGCCTCCTTCTATTGTTATACAATTTGTCTTTGGCTGGGGTCCACCAGACAGGATGCTTAACCTTTGTGCATAGGGTCTGGGTTAGAATTGTGTGTGCATGTTCCATGCATTCTTCGGGATGTCCATGGGAAGCATTTGCAAAGGGGTCAGCATTGTGTGTTGTGGCTTCCACTGACCCAGTGGGCTGCATGGATACCATCTCAGTCCTAACAAGTGAAAATCTGTCTATTCACATATATATCAAAGTAGTCTACTGTGCTGGTGGTGGTGGTGGGATATGTATATCCAGGCCGATTATTTTGTGTCCAGATCACACTAGTGGATGACGTTCCACATACAGTACCTTGTTATGAACCCCCAGAGTGAGGTGTTGCATTGGACCTGTCTCAGTGTGCTGACTGATGGGGCTTGGAACCATGTTGTATGGAATGTGGTAGGTATTGTTGCACAGGTGTTGGCTGAGCACTGATATCTGACCATGTACATGTGTATCCACCAAGAGACATACACATGCTACATATGGGAGTAGTAGTATATCACTACAGTTGAGTATCATGTATAGTATGTGTGCCATATTTTGCTGACATAGTTTGCTGATATCCTGTTTGTGTTCTCTTTCAGAGACATGGCGCGTCAGCGAAATCCTGCCTACTCTGCTGCAGAAGATGAAGAGATACACCAGAGCCTGGTGCGGGATTATGACATACTGTTTTCCTGCACCAGCCAGAATCAGCAGGAGAGGGCTGCACTGTGGCAAGACCTTGTCCGTAGGGTAAATGACATTGGCACGCATAATAGGACATATGAGCAGGTGCGACATCACTGCAGTGATTTAATCAGAAATGTCCATCAGCGTGCGTCGGATATCCACAGGCAACAGGTCGCCACAGGAGGTGGGGTGGCCACACATCCCCCCCTCACCAGACTGGAGGGGCTACTCCTAGGTGTTGTGGCTCCAGCCCAGGAACATCAACAGTAACACACCTGCATTATGATGGAGGCTGGAGCCACACAGCAACACGACATGGAGCGTGCAGGTAATATGCCATATGTACACTTGACTGTTCTGTACACTGTTAGTTTATGCATGTGTAAGGTGTGTCCTTGGTATGTAGCTGTCAACATAGTATGTAATTGTGCAGGTGTGATATTGCCAGTATCAGCAGCTGACATGTGAAAGGCAACTGTTGTACTACTGAACTGTATCATACACAGTATCAGTGGCACAGTTGTGCCCACTGACATTAATCCCCTCATTTCTGCAAGTCCCTCCAGTGTTACAGCAAGGCAGCCCATCCATGCTGGTGAGTGTGTTTTAACAATACCTATAATAGTCCTGATAGTGCTAGTAATAATAGTGGAACTCAGTAGTGCTCTGTGTGTATACTGCGGGGTGTGCATGTGTGCATGTGTGCATTTGTGCCTGTGTCCACGTGTGCATGTGTGCATGTGTCCACGTGTGCATGTGTGCCTGTGTCCATGTGTGCATGTGTCCACGTGTGCATGTGTCCACGTGTGCATGTGTGCACGTGTGCATGTGTGCATTTGTGCATGTGTGCCTGTGTCCACGTGTGCATGTGTCCACGTGTGCATGTGTCCACGTGTGCATGTGTGCATGTGTCCACGTGTGCATGTGTGCATCACTGGTAACATTGTGTAGACATTGTAAACTGTGTTTCCTGTCTTCTTCCCACAGGTTCTGGTGCTGCTCTGGTGTCCTGCAGCAGGGAACCTGAATCTGGTGCCACAGGTACTGATAATAATGATATCTGTGTAATGGCACAGGAAGGTGTATCAGGGTCCATCATTGGTCAGCCAATTGACAGTACACAGCTGTCAACCCCATCATTGTGCACAGTCATCCTGCCAGTACATCCTATGTCACCAATGTCCCTAGGTGATGGACAGGATACAGTGGGCATTGACCAGGGTAATGTGGTATCTGTGGCACATGCTTCCCCACACAGAAGCCATGGGCAGGGTCCTGCAATGGTACCACACAGACAGTTGCCCATGGGTTCTCGTGGGAGCATCTGTGGGCGTACTGCCTCTGGCAGACGTGCCCAAAGAGGTCTGTCAACCTCAGCTATGTTTCGGGCTGTCATGCAGGCACAGTCACGTATGGAAAGGTACACCAGACAGGGTCTGAGGGAGCTGAGAGCATGTCGCACATCCATGACTGACAGTATGCGTGACATCATGGATGCTATCCGTAATTTCACCGATGTCATAGACAGACGTTGTGGGGATATATTACAGCAGTTCCACAACTACATGTCCATGAGCCAGGGCAATGGTGGACGGTTGCGGCGTCGACGTGACTGTATGCCAGCAACAGCAGCAACTGGCAGTCGGCGCAGACGACAACAGGCCTGCGGATGCCCCCATAGTGCCAGCAGCAGCCCCAGCAATGCTGGGTCTGTGCTGTCATCAGACCGCCCCAGGAGACCACGTGCACGTGGCTCTGGACAGTCCCAACAGGGACCTGTGTCCAGTCAACGAACACCCGCTTCTGATGACAGTACCCAGTCTGGCTTAGTACCGGATACGGTCCGTAGCACCCCTGCCAGGCACAGGTACCGTGGCCACAGACACTGATCTGTATGACCTGCCAGGTGCAGTCTCTGGCTGTCCGCAAACTCCAGTATATGGCAGCCATGAGGTGGAACTGTGTGCATGCATACACACATGCAAAATGTTAACACCTAGGGCTACCACATACACGCACACACTGCACCAACAGTGCCCCACCCTGTACTGCTGTCCCTCACCAACACACATACACATACATGTCAATTGGTGGTATTAGTGGCAGACTCAGGCATACCTAGTTCACACCCTGTGCATATGATGAAACTGTGCCACCTCCTGCAATCTCCAACATCAGTGCAGGAACAGGTTAACATGTTGCTGATGCACAGGGTGAATACATAGAAGTGTATTACTAGTATCATGTTGATAACAGTACAGTGTGCTGATATGATTGTGTGTATATCCCAGCATGCCTAATGCAGTAACTGTATGACTGTCCTGAATTGTTATCTACACCCATAGTAAGTACCATAGTGTAACAGCTGCACAATATTGCATACCGGTGGTAAGGATGTCAACAGATAGCCACATACATAGGTAGCACAGGGGAGAAGGTAATGCAAGTAGTGATACGCAATGATGGACATGTACACTAATGGTGGCATGTTGCCCACAACGACTATGCAATGTGGATGTTTGCACATGTTGATATGTGTGCAGTACCACTTTAATTTAAATTAAATTAAATATTAAATAATATCAGTTTTACCATGGACATCTGAGCTGTGCATTCCTGGGTACATGTTTATAGTGCCTGCATATTTTCACTGTTACCTACTGGAAGTGGTACCCCTTCTTTGTTGTACAATGGACTACTTCCAGCCCTGCTTACTGTAGTTTTGTTTGCATGCATGTTTGCTTGAGGTTCCCTGGAACACTGATTCCACCTGCAATGCAGATTTACAGAGCTTCTGTGGATTCCTAGTGACATCTGCATAGCATACTATACGTATGTCAATGTCTCACTTGACAGAACGTCACTGTCTGTCCTGTTCGCATGTACATTGCCTGTGACACATTGCATATGACTTCCCTGGCATTTGCCCATGTGTGCAGTCATAAATGCCAGTGCTATGAAATCAGAAGCAGTACACCCACACATACTCACCTTCAGTATGTTGTTTCCCATTGGCCCTATGTGTTGGTAATCACCATGGCAATCACACTACTATCGTAGCATGTGCAAAGGTAACCTGTGAATCACCTCTATGGTCCAGTTGTGGTATATGTGAGTCATGTGGCAATGTCACAGCTGCCACATGTATGCAGTCAACCCTCTCCCCTGGCCAGGAACGTACAACACATGTGTGAGATGCAACCACATAGCCAATCTGGGAACTGAGCATTCTGAACCCAGTACTGCCATACCCTGTCAGGTGGCATGACATACTAAAGTGACTACAATACCAGTCTGACATAGACCTGCACTGACAGCAATCCAAACACATGAACACACTGGGGCATACTTGGAGCCTCAGAATAGCATCCTGCCTGAGCATCACACACCTCCGCAGCTGGCAAACAGGCATACGTTAAGTCGGAACAGAGCACATGCCACACATGGCACACACATCCCGTGTGCCAAACACTCACAGCCTGTAGGGCTACACAACACACCTGCTACAGATGTGTCAGGTACCTCTCTTGGCCGGTGCAGTGGGGTCCCGCTCAACAGGCTGTACATGGTGAAGGTCACAGTGATATGCCCGTGGGGCACTATGGTCTACCACATAACACATGCATACAGGTCAGTCAGAGGCATGGACACATATGACTCAATCATTGTCCATGCCACTATGGATGACCTGAGACGTACCTCCCTGGACTACATGATAGGGAACATAGAAGGGCTCTCTCAGCATGTGGCACGGGCTGATATGAGCCTGACCTTGGTTGCCATCATACCCTCACCAGGTATGCTACCACAATATGTAGGAAGGGTGTTCTATGTCTACATTCTGCTCAATCTCCAATGTCATTCATAGGGTATCCAATGGCCGTCAGCGTGTGCTTACATGCTAGGGAAGCCACAATGATTTGTGAGGGGCAGCTTGCACATGTCACCCATGGGCCATTGTATATTGGCGAAGCCTCTTGATACACATATAGTGCCTTTTGCTGCAGGGCACAGATTACATAGCCACCTCCGCGGGTATCACATGGGATAGGACACTAACAGTAATGCTACACAACACCAGCAGTGTACACCGCAAGATGCATGGACTGGACACTGTCCTCAGCATGGTAAACTGCAATATCTGTGCAGTAACAGATTCCTGATACACGGCTCACAGGTGCAACCCATCACTGCCAGGTTATACCTCATACCATGCCTGTCGTCCCCTACACATGTACCACACATGAACAGGGGGGAAGTATCTCAAGGCACCACAGATACACACACCTCTAGGTTGTTGGCACAGCACAAAGCATCAGGGCCTATCCATGTGCAGCTAACAGTGTGTTGCACTGCCTTCTGGTTCATAGCCTGGCACACACAACCCTCCCATACACAGGAAACCCACCTGTCCTCCCTAACAAACACTGGGAATATGACGGTCTCTAGATATGTCTTTATATGGCTGGACTGCATCCAGCCGAACATTGTGTGTGAGCATTACTGTAGCTACAACACATTAGCTGAAAGTTTCCCAGCATGTAGTCACTGAATTGCAGTGGAACAACTTGTTACCACTCCCACAACAGGTGGGAACATGCAGCACCTGTTCATCGACTACATGTAGTCTATATGGCCCAGCCCAGATGTGTATCCCCCGCTGTTACGATGATACCATATACAACTCACACTGTATATGCACATACCGCATACAGCCCCTGCACAGTAAGACACAGTCATAATGTTATGCAGTGCAAATACCATTTATTCACTTGAGGCACGTGTCAGACATGGGAACTATTAAAGGTCACAGGTATATATGTGTATGTGTCACACACATACATCATGTGTGCATTGCCATTGCTGGTTTAAGCAATGTCATGCATTGTTATGAACAACAACCCACACATGGGCATTTTGTGTGACACAAACACACGTGGCAGTTGTGGGTTTCCAAAACATACCTATCTGTGCTCTGACAATAGTAATAGACCCAGTAGCGGAGCGCTCTATTTGCATTACTGGGCGATTAGCCCTGTTTGGCTGTACTGATAGTGAGGTGACATCACCTGTGTTTACTGGGGGAATATGCAGCATCTGGTGTATTATAGTAGTTGCCAAAAGGAACTGTTCTCTCACACTTGCAATTACACGCACCCTACTACCCCCCCCACACACACACTTGCCGGATTCAAATCCCTACCTAACTCTGTTATGACACGTGAGAGAGATGCATTAGCGGACCGCACTATTCGAATTACTGAGAGGTTCCTCTTCTCCGGCTGTACTTATAGGGTGCTGACATCATCAGTGTTTGGAAAGGGTAATGTGCATCATGTAGTGTGTTCTCCTGATTGCCAGGAAGCACATATCTTTCCTACAGAATTGCACACACACAAACTCCTCTCATCCAAACACACACACTTGCCATTTGCAGGATCCAAACCCCTACCTAACTATGTTATGACAGTTGAGAAAGACGCATTAGCAGAGTGCGCTATTTGAATTACTGGGAGGTTTCTCTTCTCCAGCTGTACTTATAGGGTGCTGACATCATCAGTGTTTAGAAAGGGAATTGTGCAACCTGTAGTGTGTTCTCCTAGTTGCCAAAAGGGACATTTCTTTCATACAGACTTGCACACACACTAACCCCCCTCCACACACACTGGACATTGGCAGGATTCAAACCCCTATCTAACTATGTTATGACACTCGAGACGGACGCATTAGCGGAGCATGCTATTTGCATTACTGGGAGGTTTCCCTTCTCCTGCTGTACTTATAGGGTGCTGACATCATCAGTGTTTAGAAAGGGGAATGTGCATCCTGTAGTGTGTTCTTCTAGTTGCCAAAAGGGACATTTCCTTCATACAGACTTGCACACACACTAACCCCCCTCCACACACACTGGGCATTTGCAGGATTCAAATCCCTACCTAACTATGTTATGACACTCGAGATGGACGCATTAGCAGAGTGCGCTATTCGCATTACTGGGAGGTTTCCTTTCTCCTGCTGTACTTATAGGGTGCTGACAGCATCAGTGTTTAGAAAGGGGAATGTGCATTCTGTAGTGTGTTCTCCTAGTTGCCAAAAGGGACATTTTTTTCATACAAACTTGCACACACACTAACCCCCCTTTACACACCGGGCATTTGCAGGATTCAAACCCCTACCTAACTATATTATGACACTTGAGACGGACGCATTAGCAGAGCGCGCTATTCACATTAGTGGGAGGTTTCTCTTCTCCTGCTATACTTATAGGGTGCTGACATCATCAGTGTTTAGAAAGGGGAATGTGCATCCTGTGGTGTGTTCTCCTAGTTGCCAAAAGGGGCATTTCTTTCATACAGACTTGCACACACACTAACCCCCCTCCACACACACTGGGCATTTGCAGGATTCAAACCCCTACCTAACTATGTTATAACACTCGAGACGGACGCATTAGCAGAGCTCGCTATTCGCATTACTGGGAGGTTTCCCTTCTCCTGCTGTACTTATAGGGTGCTGACATCATCAGTGTTTAGAAAGGGGAATGTGCATCCTGTAGTGTGTTTTCCCAGTTGCCAAAAGGGACATTTCCTTCACACAGACTTGCACACACAACAACCCCGCTCACACACACACACACACACACACACACACACACACACACACACACACACACACACACACACACTGAGCATTTGCAGAGTTCAAACCCCTACCTACCTATATTATGACACTTGAGGGAGACGCATTAGCAGAGCGCACTATCTGAATTACTGGGCATCGGTTCTGCACCTGCAGTATTTATAGGGTGCTGACATCATTATTTCTACAGAGATATGCACATCTAGTACTACCTGTCAGGTGGGGGATAGCATATATATGCATTTTCAGCCACCTACTTCAGGGTCAGATATGCACATCGCACTGGCAGGTTATGTTGTATACCATGCTTCGTGACCACAGGACCTGTAACACACAACACAACCAGTCCAGACCACCCCTCCCACATCCAGGACACACACTTTGCTTCCCTGGGAACAGTGCCAGGATATGCAGGTGTTCACATACACCATTCCAGTTGTTAGCGTCAGGTATAGGCATATTGTGTGTGGGAACTACTCAGGCCTCTACAACATTACCCTACAGCCACTACAATTTGTGAGTCCATGTGCTATGGCAGACCACTCACCACAGTCACAAGGGGGAATACATATTGCACCTGACCATCTGTAACATGGGTACTCACTGTTCCACATCAGAGGTAGACCACCATTGTTGATATCTGACCATACCCACCTTTCCCTGGACATCCATATCCCATCCCCACCCCCAGGCAAGGTTGAACTACTTATACAAGCAGACTTTACACTTGTGAATACTGGGGTGGAAGACTTCAAAGGACCCATGCTGGGGAGTATACTGGCCACTCTGCATAATCCTTGACAATTGCATTCTATGAGCATGTGGAAGGTTTGCATTGATCATGCTATCCCAAATATACCCATGACTGCTCCACAACAGGACACCTGTCAGGTGTACACCAGCCATATATGAGCTGTCCAACAGACAGAGTGAGCTAATACATTGCAGAGCAGTAGCCCACAGAGGGAGGACAACTCTGAACAGTACCGGCATGACACTTCAATCACACATAATTGTCACGACACGGTGTTGACAGTGAAATTGTCCAGACAATGCAGATAAGGCTCCCCTCAGTCTGTTATTGATGCCCACTTACTGTTAGAGGTCCTCAGCAACCCTCTTCCAGCACACACCAACAACATGGATGTGGCTTAGCACATTCAAACCCTGGGATCTCCACTGTGTCCCTGCTTTACAGAGGCACAGCACACTAGCCTCACACGGTGCCTTATGTGACATACTTTACAGTGGCACAGTAGCCTACTATACTGGGGAGGCAGACGCCAAGCACACTCTGGCTAAGCTGTCATTCCCTAGGGCAAACAGCCTAGTGTTAACCTCTACACCCATATGTTTAATTGTCAGATGCACATTTATTTGTTGCTGATAGACTGTTTGCAGGTCTTTATTGCCATAGCATTCCCTGTTTGTATGAACAACGTGTGTATCTGTGGAAGATGTTTGCATATGGGAGGGATCCACTATATCACGTATATCTCTGTAGTCATTTAACTGTGTGCACTGGGCAGATTGCTGTAATGTGGTTGGTTCCTGGAATAACACGTACACATACCAGATATGTGTGGCCAACTGCTAAACTGAGATTTGGCCTAAGTGTGTGAGCATGCCCAGTTCAGCCTTCTCATGGCATGTTGTCTGACATATGTCTCATTTATCAAAGTGTGCAAGCATGCCCAGTGTGTGCTTTCCATATGTTGAACTCTGCAGCCCACCACATTTGTGGATGAGTGTGAACTTCAACAATATCTCTCATTTATGGTTGTGTGTTTTGTGTCATGTTGTGTAGTTACTGTCCAACTGCTTTGTGTGTGAACACAACAGGGATTATACTGTGCCTGCAGGGTTTGCATGGGATACTTTGCATACAGTTGTCAGCATCCTTTCATACTGACCTAACACTGTAGTACCGTATAGTGTACTGGTTCAGTACTTTCACTGTGGTGGACGGTATCCTGGGCTTTAGTCCTATCACTGCTTTACATTTCCATAGTGAGCACAACAGCCTGGTTAGGGGCCAGTTGTGCACATCTGACCATGTTGCATTATGTTCAGATATGAACTACTTATACCAGGCTTGTCCGACATTGGTATTGTGTATTCCACAACATAGGTGTACATTGGCAAACAGTAGCGATGTGCCCTAGGCCATTTCTAATGCTAGTCGGAGAGTGTGTTTGTCCTTCGACACACATTGTAAGTGGAGTTTGCCATAACATATGTCATGGTTAGTATACTGTGCCTCCGTCTACCTGTTTTCTCTATCATGTAGTAGCTTCCTCATTCTCTTGCATGGTTTGGTAATGGCTGGAGTCCAGCATGCCAGATGCCTGCATGTATGGCATTGTGTCTTGTTGTTATTTGTGACTGCATATTCCAAGCATTCCTGGCTGTGTTCATGGAATGCCTGTATAACAGGTTCTGAGGTGTGGCCCATATTTTGCACCTGCACAGGGCCTTTAATGGATTACACATCAATTTGGAGGGGTGCAACTTATGCTTTACACATGTTTTTCACTGTGGTTTTCTGGCCAGGGACTGTGGTCAGGATGTGTATATCCAGTGTGATTACTCTATGGTCTGGTCTTTCCAGTGAGGGATACACTTCTCATCTTGCCATCCAGTACCCATGTTGCTGATTATCACATCCAGTATGCTTACCCCTCTTGTGGGAGTGGTACGTTGTTCCTGGGCATTTTGGTTTATGGATTCTAGGAACTTTTCTCCTACAGTGTTGGAGCTAGTATAATGCTCCCAGTCTGTCTGGGTATTTTCAGTCAACCAATATAATGTGGTTTGGGGGGCTTGATATATTCATGTATTCCAACATAGGCCAGGTGCAGTTCCTGGTGTTAGGATGGAAGTCTGTTGCAGGCTGTAAACTGGGAAGAAGTTTTAGCCACTGTTACTTGACCATGGCTAGTCCATGCTGCTTCTTGTTGTGGTACCAACATGGGGTGTGGTTATCCTTGACAATTATTGCTAGTCACCCTCCTTTTGTAGCTTGTTCCATGTTTTGTGGCTGTACAGCACAGTATGAGGTGTAACCTGGTATTGTTAGGGTGCTGTTGTGAGCCTTGACCCAGTTTTATGTTACAGGACAGATATCAACATTCTCCATACTGGGTGAGTTTACACTGCACACATCTTGCTGTTTAGACTTCTGGCATTGGGTAGCATTACATCTAGGTTTTTATCCCTTGTGGTACCTATGGAGGTGGGTTTGTGTTTTGAGCCTTACCTATTCAGGGCACGCTGTTGGTAATGACAGCCTTTGCCAGTATCCATGAGGCCTGGACTGATAGGTGCATGCCACCCCTAGCAGATGGAGCATCATGTCATGCTCAGCATGTCATCCCAGGCTGGCACACATTGGATCCCCTTTGACTAACTGCAATACTTCAGCCAATTATTGCGATTGATCATCCCATCATCATATTGTGGCATCATGCTTGGTGAGGGTAGGATGTTAGTCAGGGTCCTCAAGTGTGCATATACTACATGGTGTTACATTACTTAACACATGGCATTCATGCCTCAGGTGGTGCTGCAGAGCTGCCTCTGTCGGATGCACATATTACACTCCCTGTACATGTTTGAGAGCAGGTTATGTCATTTTAGGCATCCATGTTATTATATGAGTGAGTCAGAGAGGGGTATCATTCCCAGGGTTCTTACTGAGCCAGTGTATGTGCTATGCGTTGCCTCTTTGCCAAGGCCAGGGCATACTGGGCACGCCTCCTTCTGCCTACTGGGGCAGGCTCAGGTTGTTCCTCCGAGTCACGCTCTGCCTGTGATGGCCTTGGCAATGGTGGGGGGCTGTTTGGCCCAGCCCTATGCTGGTCCTGCTGCAGCTGTTTTCGCAATATCATATTATGTAGCATAGCACATACCATGACAATTTGGGTACATGTAGTTGGTGAGTACTGCAAGGCTCCACCAGATGTGTCCAGACAGCGGAAACATGACTTGAGCAGCACAAACACACACTCTATTACATTACGTGTTTGTGCATGTGCCTCATTATGGCGTTCCTGTTCAGGTTTGTGTGCATTTCTAATGGGTGTCATCAGCCACGGCTCCAGTGCATAACCTGCATCCCCCACTAGGTGTCCGTGTGGGATGTCCCCATTGGCAAATGTCTGGTACAGCTGCGTCAGATGCCAGATATGGGAATCATGGTAGCTCCCAGGGCAGCCAGCACACACATTCATTATTATGCCCTGGGCATCACACACGACCTGGCAGTTGATGGAGGGGAAGCCCTTGTGGTTAATGTAGGCCCGACCCTGCTCACCGGCTGGTGCTTTGATGCGTATGTGCGTGCAGTCTATTGCACCCACTACCTCAGGGTATTCTGCTGTTTGCTGGAAGAGACGCATATTGCTGGCCAATACCTCACGGGCATTGGGGAAATATACATGATCACCGACATGTGCTGACATGGCATCCAGGAACTGGTGCAGTATCCTGGAGGCTGATGCCTGTGATAACCCCATCATATCACCAGTTGGTCTCTGGAAGGTACCTGTTGCTAGTATTCTTAGGCCAACACATACCTTGGTTTCCACTGGGATGGGTTCCCCTCTGTTGGTTCTGTGTGTGAGGCGTGGCCTGCACAGCTCGACAATTTGCTGCAGGAGGTCTCTGTCCACTCTATAGCTCTACTATCTCCAGCTCATGTAACCCGTGGTAGGTGACCCTGGGCCTGTACACACTTCTCCGTCTCCTCACTGTGGGTTGTCTGGCACCATCTGCATTGTCACCACCCTCAGCAAGTCGCCTACGTCTCCTTATGACAGCTATGGCAGCCCCTAGCATTTCTGCTCTGAGTTCAGCTTTTTCAGTTTTCACTTCTAATAGCTTACTCCTGTCTTGCAGTGTCTCTTGAGAGAAACATCCTGCACTGCTGTTTGCAGAGTTTTAAGTGCTTGGCTGAGCTACTATTCTGCCTGTGTAATTGCCTGCTTCTAATTGTTTTCACCTGCTAGCTCCAGCAGTATTCCCTGCTAGCTTCCTACTAATTCTGTTGCTTCCTTTTTCCTTTCTGTTTCCTCAGGGGGGAACAACGTGCATACCAGCAGAAACACGCTCACAATGGCTTACACGCGTGCCCACATACTTACACAGTTCAGAATCTACTTGTTTGGGTTAAAACACGCACACACTAGCGCAAACAGTCTTCGAAGTCTGCCAACATGCTCCCATATGCTCAGTCTGCCTTACACGTGCGCACACTGCCCGACTCACGCTTCATGGCATGCACACATGCGCATGCACGCCCAACAAAAACTTTGGTGTAAGTAACAGTGTACACCTTCCATTTCTTGACTTTCCCATGCTTATCTTGTGGCACTCCTCTTTCCATGATATGTGTCTGACATCTGTCATGTAACACTGACCTCCAATGAACTGCATTTCTTTCTACCATTCCCCCCTTTGATGTCACCTATCTCCTACTCTATTCCTCCCCCTTATGTATCTCTTACACTACTCAGAATGTGCTCATTTGCTATGTGACAGTGGAATTCAGTTACATCAGATTGCCAACTAATGCTTAGTTACATCTCTTAGACTCGACTTCCCCCCTTAGCAACCACTAAACGGTGGCCATGTTGTTTTTGGTCTGCTGGTCCCTGTATTGTAAATCCATGTATTGCATAAAACCCACATTTGTGGGTTTATAACCTTCATTTTTATGTGTTATACAGCACAACCTGTTTGCGTGGGGCTGCGCTGCGTTTAAACATTTATTTTTCATATTTGCATCGGGGTATCTTGCCAGTGGCCACATATTTGGCCATTGGCATGCTGCCTGACACATATGCACCCTTTATTTGGAGCTGACATGGGTCCATTGTGATTTTGCAGAAACGTACTCAGTTGTCAACTGAGTACATTTCTGCAGCTAAAACGGCTCTTACACGGGCTGCTTTCTGCTTCGTGGATCGCTACTCTACCTCATTTGCATGCCTTTTGGCTGCAAGTGAGGTATTTAACATATCCACGCCCAGTCCGTGTAAGAGACGTTTTAGCTGGTCTCTTACACGGAGTTTCGGGCTGTTCCTGAATTGCGAGGCTTGCATGGAGTCTTACACGTCTCTTACACTCCGTGCAAGCCTTCGTGAATCCTGCCCATTATGTGTTAGTGGTAGTTTCATCTTTTAGACAGCAGCCCTGACAATTGAAGCGTGCATGTGTAATACATGGCAAAACAGAGGGAAGACTGGTGCAATTGTTTTCCTTCCGGACTTGAATCAAAATTTATTATTCATTAGTTCTTCTTCTTCAATTCATTAGTAAACATGTAAAAAAGCAGTTTAGGGTGTTTTCTGCAATAGTTCTTATTATAGCATGTGATTTTCACAGCTGCAAAAATCTGGTTGCGATAATACGTAAGTACCAAAAATATTTATGAGTATGGATTAAAAATTATTCTAGTGTGGCAGCTAAGGATATGTGGGAAGAGAGTAAACAAAAGATCATACAAAAATGGAGAAAATGGAAGTTTCATTACATGGACATGGATAATAAGATATAAGTATTTAAAATGTTTTTAGTCCCTTTAGTCTTATACACAGGTCAGGCATCCTGGATCCTTGGTAATCTGTCTGGGTTGGTAAAAGGATTTTATCACAGCCATAAAGACATGGTGGTTGCAGGAGAATTCATGGCATACAAAAGTGTCCAGGTCTCTATTAACTGCACTGACAGAGAGGGGTTACCTTCTGTGTGGCAGGTATGAGGGTGTTTTGTTTTCCAAATGACACAATATTGCAATTTTTGTATTACTGTTACCCCATAGTCTTGGCATGATGTGTTTATACATGACATACCATCTTGAATGATCCTTGGGTCCACTAGAGAGTTTATGATAACTTTAAGTTTGCAGTCATCTGGAAAGCTGATAAGCCAAACACCCATGACATCTGCGTGGACACCAGATAAACAGATGCCGAGTCAGAGCAGGCTAAGCACAACGTCCTGTGGGACTCCAGAAGTAATGAGTCTTCTGGTAGAGACAGTGCCCCTGGACTTGAGTCAGTGGATTTTGTCTGGGTACTAGTTAGATCTATAGCAGGTAACATATGGATTTACTTTCAGTTTGATTAGTTTGTTTATATAACTGAGTGTGGGATAGTATCACAGGCCTTGCCCAGGTCAACGTCTGCTTTATTTAGGGTTTTGTTCTTATCTAAAGCCTTAGTGACATTTTAAAAGAAGATCACTGGTTTAGGTAGGTGGATCGACCCTTCACAAACCTAAACTGATTTGGGTTGAGAGATTTTTAGGTTGTTAATTTCTTTGTTTATGAAGTCTATAGTGATATGTTTCACAATCTTTCAGAGAAGTCTAGTCAAGCTTATTATTCTATACTTGCTAGCATTTGTAGTGTTGCCACCTTTAGGATGGACAACCAGTGCTCTTCATACCTCCCAAGTCCTTAACGCAAGAATTCTGTACGAAGCCTAAAATAATGTGGGGACAAAGGCCAAAAAATAGGGACAGATTGTTCTTGTTCATTTAGAAAGCAGTTAGAATAACAGGATTTGTGTTAACATGTATTTTTCTGAAGGATATGAAGTCTGAAACTCAAATATATGTCATTATTTAGTGACTTCATTCCTCCATAATTTACCATAAAACCACAGATTTTATGAGGAACAGACCAAATATTTGAGGCAAAAATCTGGACATTCTGCAAAAATCTGTACTTCAACAAAGTATTAGTTTAAGGGTGTGCACATTTATGCAACCAGCTTATTGTACATTTTTTATTGTTTATATTTTTTCCCCTAACAGATTTGTTTGTTTTTGAATTGAATTGTACAGGTTGTAGGTCATATTAAAGGTGGAAAAATTTTTGAAATGATTTATTGTGGCCTCATTTTTTTATATCACAAAAACCTGTTATTTTAATAGGCGGTGTGTACAGTTTTTATATCCACTGTACACACACACACACACACACACACACACACACACACACACACACACACACACACATATGTATCTGTGTATGTGTGACGGTGTACATTTGTGTGTATATATTAGTGTGTGTTTATACATTTTACAAATTATCAAAACCCCACATCAGCAAAGACAAGATAGTCAGGACAAGAATATTGAAATCCCATTTCCACAAGCCAGATGAACAACAAAGAGGAAGTAACCTGCTGTGCATGACAATGAACTTTGTCCTTTTACCAACTGTAGTATGATCTCGGAGTTGTTATAGTTACTGGATGGGTTAGAGATGGTGTGATTTAGGTTTTGTTTCTTTTTGAGTAATTGGTTACTTACTCTGGGAAGATCTTTTTCTGCTGGTTCGCTTGAAATGGGATTTCAAAATTCTCATCTCAACGATCTCGTCTTCGATGATGTGTGGTTTTGATTATTTGATGTGTGTGTGTGTGTGTGTGTGTGTGTGTGTGTGTGTGTGTGTGTGTGTGTGTGTGTGTGTGTGTGTGTGTGTGTGTGCGTGTGCGTGTGTGTGTGCGTGTGTGTGTGTGTGTGTGTGTGTGTGTGTGTGTGTGTGTGTGTATGTGTGTATATATATATATATATATATATATATATATATATATATATATATATATATATATATATATATATATATATATATATATATATATATATATATATATATAAGCGCTACAGAGTCCTGAAATCCCAGAATCCTGAAGCCCAAAATCCTGAAAACTCAAAATACTGAAGACATACAGGATACCAACACTTACTACATTCCAGCACAAGTACATACAGAAACAAATAAAACACCAACTATTTATTACTTGTATCCATTAATTACAGGTGTAATGATACTATTCTGCATGTATAAGGACACCGTACACCCAACCATCAGTTCTGCATACAGGGACCCTGTGTCCATTAATTACAGTTGTAATGACACTATTCTGCATGTATAAGGACATACTACACCCACCCATCAGTTTTACATACAGGGACCCTTTATCCATTAATTGCATGCATAATGACACTACTCTACATGTATAAGGGCACCCTACACCCAGCCATCAGCTCTACATTCATGGACCCTGTATCCACTCGTTACACTTGTAATGACACTGTTCTACTGTTCTACATATATGTATATATATATATATATATATATATATATATATATATATATATATATATATATATAAGGACATCCTATACCCATCTGTCAGTTCTGCATTACGGTTCCCTGCTTCCAATAACTTAAAGGTGTAACGGCCCTATTCTGCATGTGTAAGGACACGCTACACCTAGCCATCAGTTCTACATGCAGTACCCTGTGTCCATTAATTACAGGTGTAATGACTATATTCTGCATGTGTAAGAACAACCTACACCCAGTCATTACAGGTGTAATGAGACTATTCTACATGTATAAGGCACGCTACACCCAGCCATTTCAACCTCTGTTTCTCAACTCTTCTCTTGGGCAGCTGATATTTGGGGTTCCCGACTTTCACTGAACTTATTTTTTCACATCTGTTCCAAGTGTGTTGCAAGCCTATAAATAGGGCTCTTACGACTGTATACATAGCTTTATTATGATTTTCTGCAGATATCAATCTCCACTGAAAATTCAGTTTCTTGAAGTTTGTTACATTAACCAAAAACTGACTAAATATATAAAAAATAGTTGCATAATTTTCAGTTTGTGGTAAGAGAAGCCCAAGTCAAATGGTCTGCATGCTAATTACTCTACAATTACTACAGTCATCCTTGGCTTTCTGTTAAGTGTTTTTCATCTTGTACATACTGGGTTAAACAATGGGTGCCAGAAGAGGTGAAAATGGTCATATTCAACTTGATGAGGTGCTAAGTGCATTGGTTTCTGGCGTAATACTGTCTTTCATTTCAGTGAATGAGACATTTAAATGCGGAGCTGTTAAAACACTACTCTAAACCATTTTGTTGATGTTGCAGAAGAGGTCTAGATCCCTAGACAGAGTATTTCTGATGCCATTTAACTTGTTGATGTGCATTAAATCCATCAGTCATGTGCTGGGGGATACCTTGTATGGTAGACCTGGGTCACCTTTTTGTTGTCTCTGAGATGCCAGGTATAGGCTTTGAGTGAGTCAATGTAGGACTTGTTGTTTAGGTCTTGTATCCTTTGAATAAGGTTTCTCTGTGTTCTAGGCCTTGTATTCTTTTAGTGAGATGTCTCTGTGCATTCCAATTGTTGAATGTGTCCAGACAGATGCCAAACAGGGCATTATACTCCCCAAATTATGTTCGTATACTGCAAGATGGTCTCATAGCAACAAATGACTGGTGTCAAAGTCATGACCTTAAGTTAAATGCAAAAAATGTGTTATTATACCATTCAGCAAATGCATGGCCCCTACTGATTACCGCATCAACGGCAATCCCCTAAGCACACAGCCTGTGCTGAGAGGCCTGGGTACTCAGGTTGACAGCAATTTCACATTTGACTATCATGTGGCAGCAGTGGTCAGAAAAGCCTATACTTGCTTCATTTCATAAGTAAAGGAATTGCATCCAGAAAATAAAAGGAGATTACCTCTCTGTACTCCTCCCTCATTAGGTCAATAATTGAGTATAATGCCCCATTTTGTATGTAGCTCTTCAAGCACCACCAACTGGAAAAGCCACAAAGGTGCCTCAGGAGAATCCATGGCCTCCAACACCTGTCCTGTTTGGACAGGCTGAAATCACTGTTGCTCTACCTGGTATCATGCAGATTGCTCAAAGGTGACCTGTGTCTCACCTACAAGGCAATTTCAGACCCTGGCCTACTAGAGATGCTCCATATCTGTAAGTATAACTACTCACGCGTTACCCACTTAAAAGGCCTAAATCTAATATGCCACATCAAAACAACCTGCTGGAGAGACAGGTTGGTCTCCCAGAGGCTGCCCTGTCTCTGGAATGGCCTTCCCATGCATGTCAAATGGAGTACTTCGATGACCCTTTTCAAGCGCAACCTTGATGAGTGGATGGGAAAACAGAAATTTGTCCCAGAGGTTCCACCTGTGTCCTTCATTGACAGGGGTGACAGGTATTGACTGTGGTTTCTTTTTTTGTGGATAAACTCTTGGCTAGGCTTGTAAGGGCCTCAGGGCCATTAGCCTAGTAACCTCATATGATCCTATGGTTTATTTATATATATATAAATATACCTATTGGCTAGCACCCACCTTGGCTTTAGGCCATTCCATAGTACTACCTCAGCCCTACTCTCCTTCTCTAATGTCATAAACCATTACCAAAATAATAATAAACTATCCTCAGCCCTCTTTCTTGATCTCTCCAAGGCCTTCGATATGGTTAACCACCAAAAACTCATACATACTCTGAAGGCCTTCTCCTTAGATAACCATGCTCTCCAATGGTTTCAATCGTACCTCTGTGGTAGACAACAGGCTGTCCTTTGGTAGGACAGACTATCCTCCCTTTTACCCATCACCCTAGGAGTCCCCCAGGGATCTACTCTAGGACCCCTTCTTTTCTCTATCTTTATTAATGACCTCCACTCTGTCATCCCAGAAGCAACATGCATTCAGTAAGCAGATGACTCCACTTTAATCTGCTCTGCCACTTCCCAGGCAGAACTATTAACACTGTCCCAGAATACATTTAATACTGTGGAAAATTGGCTCTCTAATCATCATCTGATATTAAACCCTAACAAAACAAAGCTGCTACTTTTTCCCCCACACTCGGAGGTCCTCATCGCTATTCTTTACCATTAAATCTAATAATGGCACCATTATCTCCCCAGAATCCCAAACTAAACTCCTAGGCATCATAGTAGATGATGTTGTTGTCTTTTGGCTTTTCCCGGTTAGGGGTCGCCACAGCGGAACTCTGGTCCACTAATGATTGGTAGTAGATTTTCACGAACGCCGAGGTGCCAATTCAATGTTCAACCTTCAACGAAGGCACGCCCATTTACACATGTCTTTCAAACACCCACCCAACCGCATGGAGGACATGCAGACTCCACACAGAAGGCACTCCCCGCACTCCAGCTGAGAAAACCTCTTGCTGTGAGGCAACAATGCTACTGCTGCATCACCGCAGATGTCTTAAATTTGATATGCATGTGAGCCAAACTATCAAAACCATCAATAAAAAACTTGGCTCCCTATACAAAATTAAATCTTTTCTTACTTCACTTGCTAGTTCCCACCTGCTCTCTACCCTTCTCTTTGCCTCCCCGCTATTTACCAATCTGAACAAATCTGACCTTAACAAGCTCTCAAGCTGTTATAACCGCATTGCTAAATTTGCCACAGGCACAGCATTTCGGACACACCACTGTCATAACCTAAATCTGCAAGGGTGGCTTGAATTACTGAGCCTACTTCAATACAACCAACTTTTAGTTGCATATAAAGTACTCAATCAACCTGAAAACACACCTGCACTTAAAAACGTCATAGCCACTATAGTAACCTCAGACCATTTCAATCAACTAACAGATTAATGGTCCAAACATTCAAAACCAACAACTCAGCGGGGGACTCCATGTTTGCCAACTCTGTTAGCAAAACTTGGAACTCCCTCCCTGCCGATCTTACTCTAGCCATTACTAACTCAATTCAAAAAAAGTCTCCAACATTTTATTATTCACTGGCTATGCCCTTGTTCTAATCCTGACTAGCTTCTTTTTCATAATTTTGCCAAATAGTACTTTTTGCTACATGCAAACTGAGCCATAATTATTAGTGTAGATACTTATAATCTGATAATGTCTGATTGTTTAACTTGCTTGACTATACAGAGTCTGCATAATGTTTGTAACATGTATTATACCATGGTTTTTGCCTGTAATCTTCTTTAAACATGTATTATATTATGTTATTCCCTTTCCCTGTATTTTTCTGCATTTTTTCCTGTATTCTTCTACATGTTGTGATTGGAACTTTTCTCCTCGGGCATCTGCTGAAAATGGACATGTATCCAGTCAGACTATCCCGGTCAACAAATGTAAAATAAAATTAATATGTATGTGTATGTATATATATATATATATATATATATATATATATATATATATATATATATATATATATATATGTATGTGTGTGTGTGTGTGTGTGTGTGTGTGTATACATACACACATGCACACACTTGTGTGTGTTTGTGTATATATATATATATATATATATATATATATATATATATATATATATATATATATATATATATATATATATATATACGTGTGTGTACATGTGCAAATGTGTGATGAGAGTCACACCTATCTTCTGTAGTGGTAGTGTTATGGCAACAACTTTTTTTTTTGTTTGTTTAAGATGCAGGCTAGCATTATGGACAGGGTTATCATGTGTTACTACTGTGACACAAGGAGGCTTTGCTGGTTACAGTGGATCCAATAATCTAAAAACTCTTATACATCCATAAACCAAATAGCACAGATAATATTAGGACCACAGATGTACATCCACTCCCACAAATAAATGCACAGTGCTTACCCACCTCTCTAGAACAAACTAACTCTCCCATTTTAACAGTGTGACACACTTTCTGTCTTTATAAAGGATAACTAGTTGGGTATTTATAAATTCATCAGGCCTGGTCCTTCTTGAAAAGGGAGGACTGGCAAAGGTGAAATGTCCTTGCAGCTCAATTGATTTGCATCTCCTGAGAACCTATGACATATGTGACAGCCTTCTATGGAAGCAGACTTAGTGGGCGTAACATGCTTAGGCCTGCTTTCCTGGTGACTGTTGGGTGACAGGAATGGAGCTGCAGTATGTGGAAGTGGAGAAGGAGTCTTGTCTGCACTGAAGGCTGAGATCTTTTACAGTGTGTCAAGAAGACTTGTACAAAAGGTTTATGCATGATATTTTTACAGACAGAGTGTTCACTGGTGAGTGCATTGCAAGACCATAACATGTTTACATGACTACAGCAAAAAAGGTATGCAAGTCAAAATAGTGTAATGTACTTTTTCCTTTTGTGTTTTAGGCCATCTTCAGAATTAACCCAACTCATACATTTAGTGGTTTTGTTTCTTCCAGGGGAAGCACATCATTAAAATAAATGTTTCCTCTCATGCCAACTTTGTTTCTTAACTCTTCTCAAAAATAAGTTCAATGAAAGTCAGGGGAACCACAAAGATCAGCTGCCCAAGAGATTTGTGGTTCCCCTGACTTTCACAGAACTTATTTTTTCACATCTGTTCCAACTGTGTTACAATCCTATAAATAGGGCTCTTACAAATGTATACATAACTTTATTATCATTTTCTGCAGATATCAATCTCCACTGAAAATTCAGTTTCTTTAACTTTGTTAAATTAACTAAAACATTGACTTAATATATAAAAATAGTCTCATAAATTAAAGTTTGTGTTAAGAGAAGCCCAAGTCAATTGGTTTGCATGTTAGTTATTCTAAAATTGTTACAGTTATCCTTGGCTTTCTGTTAAGCGTTTTTGATCTTGGACATACTGGATTAAACAATGGGTGCCAGCAGAGGTGAAAATGGTCATATTCAACTTGATGAAGTGCTAAGTGCATTGGTTTCTGTATTGGCATTTACTTTCATTTCACTGAATGAGACATTGAAATGCTAAGCTGTTAAAATGTCTTTTGCAATTGAATGTATGTATTTATCTGAATGTGTTAAACAGTGTTACCTATTCATGCATTCATTACAAAGTAATAAAGCCAGATATTGTCTAGGTGCATCATGTGGAGAGACAAGACTTGGCTTAATTGTTTGGGGGTAGGTATGTTGTTTTATGAAATAATGTGCGTGTCACTTTCTACAGAATTCTGCTTAGTTGTGGAAGTTACAGTCGTAACGGAAGGTTGGACAAGAGATTATTGCAGTCTTTTTTTATTCAATTAATACTGTTTTTTTAACAATTTTACTTTTCGTGGTTGGTGACACTGGAATTATAAATGACTGTCACGATTTGCTATAGGTGACTTGAATTTTGAAGTAAGTTTTACAGATAATGGCAATATTCTGCTGGTTAAGCTGTTCTGTAGAGTCTGTACAAGCCATCTGGAGAAGCAGTCAACATTGTAGGAGATGGTTGCTCAAAGAATTAATGGGACTTGTTTAGACTAGACACTTGGACATTATAGGTAAGTGAACATTTTTATGTTTGGGAGATTCTAATTTAGACTGTATGTTATTGATGTCATCTCTTGTGTTTTGCTTTCATTACTGGAGAAATTTAAGTGGACAGTATGTATTTGATGTACTTGTTTCCATCTTGCATGGTTTATATAGTGTATAGCTTTGTATTATATGTTTAATTCTACACAGGTTCCTAGTTTTCATGCATTCTGAGTGTGTAGTAATTTAGGTGTGTGTTTGTGTTACTAGAGAAATGTTATCTCCATTGCATACTGGCTATTTTTTTACTGATGGAGTGGGAGTCCTATTTTCTAGGAGGTTCGCCATGTTCATTGTGCTTTGCTCTGCTGGGTTTGAGCTCAACTGAGAAGATGGAAAGGCCACAAAAGTATCTCACAAAGAGGATTACTGGCCTCAAACAAATGCACTACACTAACCGCCTCAAACTCCAGCTTTAGTCTGTAGCATATCACGTACTCCGAGGTGATCTCTGCCCAACATATAAAGCTACGTCAAACCCAGAGCTGTTGCACATGCTACACCTAAAGAAATCCCAATCCCTTCAAGCTACACGCTCTAGGGACCTAAACCTTGTCACCACAATAAACAGGAGGCGCTGGAGGGATAGATTCCTGTCCCAGAGACTTCCTATACTCTGAAACAAGCTACCCATCTATGTCAATCAAAGTTCTTCATTAGCACTCTTCAAGAAAAATCTTGATGAGTGGATGGGAAATAAGAAATACACCCCGGGGATCACTTCTGTGTCTCTGCTGGATAGTGGCACAGGAAAATAACTTGGCGTAAGCTATGGTACCTTGCTCGCTAGGCTTACGTAGGCCCTTGGGCCAATAGCCTAGTACCTACCTATGAACCTGTGAACCTATGTGGTCATTGTTGAAGGTTTTAGTGTGGCTTATTAGTTATGTATTTTTTATACAACATTTATTGTGTTTTCCTTTTGGGGATAGTGACAATAAGTTCTTAATTAGTTTTGTTGTGGGGTGCTGTATGTGAAAGTGATTATGGCCATGTTTTATTGCTCAAATACTAGGTAGTTTTTTCGGTTATCTAACAGTGTAGTACCTCACAGGATGTGCAGTAGCAAACCCCGCCCCTAACCGCCCACAACTGACAATGCGAACACTGGACAGCTGAAATGTAAACAATATGCACATTTTAGGTTATAATAGCTCATTTCCTGTTAGTAACGATGTTACGGTTATAATAAACAAACATGAAAATATAACAAACAAGCCCACGTCACAACCATCCACAAACAAACATGAAAATATAACAAACAAGCCCCCATCACACCCTTCTAAAACCTGATTACATTATACTAATTGCACATTTTAGCTGAAATTAAACAAACATATGACAAACAAGGCCCCGTCACAACCATCCACAAACAAACATGAAAATATAACAAATGAGACAAAAATATGCACATTTTAGGTTTTAATAGCTCATTTCACGGTACTAACGTTAGGGGTATAATATGAAATTATAACATCAAACATGAAAATATAACAAACAAGCCCCCGTCACAACCACCTACCTTCTAAAAACTGAGTAATTGTACATTTTAATAATAGCACATTTTAGTTATAATAACCTCTCATTTCCTGTTATTAACACCGATAATATGCACATTTTAGGTTATAATAGCTCATTCACATTAGTAAACTGAGTAATTGTACATTTTAATAATAGCACATTTTAGTTATAATAACCACTCATTTCCTGTTATTAACACCGATAATATGCACATTTTAGGTTATAATAGCTCATTCACGTTAGTAAACTGAGTAATTGTACATTTTAATAATAGCACATTTTTGGTTATAATAACCGCTCAGTTCCTGTTGTTGATATTCCTATTTGTCAATTGTAATTGTGGCATTAAAAACCTGTCCGGTTGATATTTCAATTTATAGGTGTTTATATTTCAGCGCCTGCTGTTTTGTGTGTTCAGCGATCGCTGTCAATTTTAATTGTGGCATTAAAAATCTGTATGGTTTATATTTCATTTGCAAACATTATCACTGTTACAGATGTCTTTGTTTATATTTGAGCACTCGCTGCCACTCAAATGTGTCAATATTTGAGTGCTCGCTCTCACTCAAATGTGCCAATCAATTTGGACACGCCCAAAACTGCGCAGTACCGGCCGTGAGGTACTGCACTGTTAGATAACCGTTTTTTCTGCTGGCTCAATTGAAGGAACAGTCCACTTCACACATAGAGATGGCTCCAGTGAGACATTCTTGTACATGCTTACAAGCCTACTGTAGGATGCTACAGGTTACTTGTATGTTTTTATGTATGAGATTATTTTGATTCTCTTTCGTTATTTATGTCAATTTTTGAATTTGGAGTTTGTTGTAGGAAGAAATAAGTATGACTGATGCATTCAGTGCATTGCTGCACCATGATTTGTACATAACTAGTAGATTCATGTTTATACTAGGCTAATGACCACCAGAGTCTTTACAAGTCCAAAATCATGTATAACTTTTAAATATTACTCTAATTCACATTAGTAGAAGGAAAATGGATTTTCATCAACATGGATTTCCTAAAGACTGAATCTAATGTCTGACATTGTGGACCAACTGTAGTCTTCAGTGATTTACCAGAAGATGTAAACATTTTATAATGAGAAGGGTAATAATATGAGGCAAAATCAGGGATAGTTGAGCATTATGAAATAGTTAATGACCAGCAATGTTGCTTTCTTATTTTTTCAGTTTGATGATTTTCTTGTGGTATGGGTGGACAGTTATTTCCCCAGATTTCCTTATCTGGGAAAAAAAATTATTTTGTTTTTTGGCTGGGTAGTTGTTGCAATCATAAGTTGTATATCAGATTGTATTGTATTATATTAGTGGGGTGTAGGCAGGGGAAGCATTTGTAAGGACAAGGTCATACATGTTATGGTCATACATGTTATTTGTTTACTGAAGTTTGACTAACAGGAAATTCTAACTGGGTAGGTGTCTGTTTTTATCTCCATAAAGTTAGGAAGTGAGTGAAAAGGGCAAGTGAGGTGTAAGGTATGATCAGGAACTTGTTCATATTTAGGAATATCATTATCCTGAGATTGAACAAAAACTGAGAGATTTTGGCTAAGAAATATTTCTGAATAGTTTTGAAGTACTGAAGGGAGGGTATTGATCTGATGGATATAGGTAAGGAGTCCCAGGCCTTGGCAACATGGTATAAATGTAGATCAAGCCCTGCAGATTTGATAGGGTTGTGGACAGAAAGGGTTTTCCTCACTGAATGATAATGATGGAGTACGAACATAGTTGTACTGAACCGTATTTAGTGCTAGACAAGCAGATTATTACTGGCTAATGTAGGTGGGAAGAAGCTGTGTACATGTTAGTTGAGTAGTGGGTTCTGAAAGGGTCATTTGCTGCAAATGTAGCCACTTTGTTATAGCATTGCTCAAATTTTGCTTTTTATGCTGCCTGGAAGTTAATAAGAATGGGTGCTCCATAAACTAGTGAGGGGAGGTGCTAAGTAGTGGAATATATAGCTTTAGTTGTGTTGGTGAGAACGTTTTTGAATCTGTAAAGCAGTGCAAATTTTTTTTTATTTTTTTATACAGTTTTGTATGTGCATTGCAAATGTAAGATTTTAGGATCATAGGTAAGGTAAGTACTAGACTAACTGCTCTTGCAGGCCATTTTATCTAGCTAATTACCCTTTTTGTGTTTGAACTATTCTTGGCAATCTCCAAGTGTAGTACCTTGCAGGATGTGCAGTTGCAAATCCCGCCCCGAACAAGACTCCTGGCCAAGATGCATTTTATTTTGATGATGCTTAGGTACGGTAGTTGAGTCAAACAATGATACATTTTCATTATAGGGTTTGGTGTTGTAAAGTAATATTGCCTCCTTTTTTCTTTGAAATATTCAACATCAGAACTTTGACTAATAAAATTCAGAAATTATATTGTTTTTCAGTGTTGTTCTTTTAACTGTCCTGTAGACATTTCGAAGTTGTTTCAATTCTGTTCATGTCGGCGACGTCCGTGTGGTTAATGCTGAAATTAGTGTTAAACATATAAGTGTGACTGTGACCGCTTTATTGATTTGAACGTGCTATTATTAGAGAAGTGTCATTAAAAAAACGGCAGCAGTTAAACATACTTTTTGTTAAAGTGTAAAAGTGTGACTGTGCTATTATGGGGTGTGATTTTGGAACAAAGCAAAAAATATTGATGCCGGAATGGCTATTGGGTATATGCCTGTTTTACTGTTTACCTGTGCTTTACTTTACTGAACTACAGTAACTCATCATTTGACCGATGCTCCACGGTAGTTCACCCTGCCAATCATGTACAGTCACCCTGTCAATCATGTACGTTATGCCCACTCCACGCCCAAAGCTGCACAGAAGAGAGTGCGAGGTACTTCACTTGGAGATTACCCTATTCTTTCCCACTTGGTTATAGATTGGCCTTACCCATGGTTGATAATTACATATTACCCTAATGAGAATAAGTGAGATCATCCCATAGATAATTTGAGTGGGTCTCTGCGTATGTAAAGCATTTAGGAGCTGCATCTGCCCATTGGTAGTGCATGGGGCATTTCTGGGGTAAATTTTCTGTTTCCCATCCATATATCTAAGTTGCACTTGAAAATGGACAAGGATGAGCTGTGTTTCATGTGGATGAGGAGTCTGTTCCACAGCGGCAGTATCACCTGCGAGATATACCTATCCCTCCAAACTGTTAATGTTGCAGGAGAGGTTTAGATACCTAGGCAAAGTATTTCTGATGCCATTGGACTTACTGATATGTATTAAAACCATGAGTAATAGGTCAGAGGATGCCTTGTATGCCAGCCGAGTATAGTGACAGGGGTTGCAGTCAGTCCATGAAGGATGTGTTGTTTAGGCCTTGCATCCTTTCAGTAAGGTATCATTGTGGGAGCTCCGGTTGTTGCCTGTGTCTGAACAGATACATGCCAGAGAGGGCATTATGTGCAATAACTGGCCCAATGAAGGTTGAGTAAAGGGGACAATGACATCTCTAGACCTAGACACAATCCCTTTGTTTATAATCTGTGCAATATAGAAAGACTTTCTTACAATAGACACATGTTGGTCAAATGTTAAGTCACTGTCCACATAAGTTCCCAAACCCTGAACAACTGGGTCAAGTCTTAGGGGCGAATTGTCAGTGTGGTAGTTCCCAGGTATAGATGACTTCCCAAAATATACAGTAATGCAGATTTGGTATTTACTTTTAGACCATGATTTTGACACCAGTATTCGAGACAAGCCTCCCTGCAGGATGGCCATATCATTTGAGAAGTCAGTGACTTCTCCAAGATTGCACTCATCTGCAAACTTAGAGGTCATCATCCACTTTCATAATTATTATTATTATTTATTATTGTTATTCAGTATTACTTACAATCATCCCATATCCTGCCTCATTATTTGCTATTAGAAGTGACTTCTGATGGTGTTTTATTAAGTGAGAGGATTTTGAATATTGTTTTTCATGAGACAGCCATGAGGGAAATGATAGTATTTTGGGGGTGGGGGGTGAGCATGAGTTGTGAGTTACAAAGCCATGTTTCAGTGTCTGTTACAGCTTTCTGAGTAATTTTTTGGAGATGTGCCAAGTTATCTGATACACGTATGAATGTGAAGTCATCGGTGTATTGCATTAGGGAAGCCTGTTGTGTAGATTAGTGGAGGGTGCTGGTGTGTTGATGAGGAGATCAAGGATAGAGCCTCATGGTACACTGCTAATGACTGAGAGGTATGGAGAGAGGGCAGAGTGCCATTGTACTGACTGATGCCTGTTGGAAAACTAGCTTTTGAACCATAGAAGGGTGCTCTGTGATAGACCTAATATAGACATTTGAAGTAGAATTTTGGTGTGACAAAATGTGTTGAAGGCTTTAGTCAAGTATAGAAATAAGGGGGAGACTAGTTTGTCATTAGCTCTTTCTTTATTAACAATATCTGTAAGGGTTAGAGGTGAGTGTTTGTTCTATGGGAGGTGTGGAAATACACAGTTTGATTCTGAATTTGGGGCAATTGGCCTACTATTCTCCCATGAATCTAAGATCATTTTAGGTCTAAGGTTAGTGATGTCTGTTGAATTTTCTAATTTGTGCATATAATGTGTGATTGTTTCCAAAGAAAGGGGGCATGAAATTCCTAGACTGACATATTTATAAGGATTGAGATGAGATGGGCAATGCTATTGGCTGCTATTTTAAGGTACTAACTTGGAAGGTTATCAGCTGAAGCTGAATATGGTTTGAGTTGTTTTACAAGAATGAGGGACCTGGTTTGAAGGTGAAAGTGGATGTAGTGATATATGGTTGTTGGGCAGGGTTGGGATTAGATGAGGGGAATTCTTGGTTAGGAACACTATACTATCTATGAAATAAAAGATGAATTTTATTGCAGGTTTGAGTGACGAGTTTTTGGGAGAAGCATTAGGGTTGAATTTTTGACAAGGTTGCCAGATTTCTTTAATAGAATACTGGAATCTTTATAGGGTTGGGTTAACTATAGATGTTAAGTTGTCAATCTCGCCTTCGTTCTTGCTGGTTGGGATCGGAGCCAATCCTCGGCTCTGTCTCGGCCATTTTACATAGCTCGAGAGTTGTTTACTGGCTCGAGGCTACCCCTTATCCCATGATGCCTAGCACTAGCTACCCAGATTTCATTTGCCGCTTCAGCTGTGAGGTTCCTGGATACTGGCTCAGGCTCGTATAACTTCATTTATTAGCTTTCTTCTCTAATAAAAATTACCTTTTTCTTGTATTATTTGATAGCGATAACTAGTACTTGTAGTTTATTTAGTCTACAGTGTTGTAGTTTCCTTTTCCCTTAGAACTCGTTTAAATTAGAGAGTTCTCCCCTCCCCACCCCTTCCCCCCTATTAGTAGGTAACCGTTTAAGTTAGAGGTTTCCTACACAAAAAAAAAAAAAATATATATATATATATATATATATATATATATATATATATATATATATATATATATCTTTGGCTTGTTAGTATTTTTGTTGTCTTTTGTGGTAGTGTTGGTGCTAGTCTTATTAGTTTAGCCCTTTACTAAAATAGTCACTTTAGCATTGTTTTATAGCTTAGTGTGGTTTTGTGTTTTTTGTGGATTATGTCTAAAGAATCCAAGGCTTCGGGATTCAAGAAGTGTGACTCATGCTGTCAGAAAATGTCTCTGACAGATGGGCACACTTCTTGCATCTACTGCTTAGGCGCAGTACACCTGCAGGACTCTTGTTCTGTATGCCATGCATTCAGCCCAAGAGTTCTGCAGGAGTGCAGAAACAAACTTATATTGACGGGCCTTCTTAAGCTCCAGGATTCACCAGCCAAGGCTCAGCTGTTGAAGTCTCCTAAACCAGTCAAATCATCGACTCCCAGCTCGGAGCCGTCTTTGGCCCAAGACTTGTCTACTTGTTTGGTTCCGGCTGGAACCGAGGAGACTGCCTCCTCGTCGGCTCCACCACTACCCTTGGAGCCATCAAGGACTCACAAGAGACTGAGGTCCCCTTCATTGGAGTCCATTCACTCGGCTCCTCGGTCTTCCCTCTTACAAAGTGACCACAGTCATAGATCTTTCCACTCTTCTCGGTCCTCTAGGCTCTCGGACCATGATGTGGAGAGAGTGGTCGGTAGGTTGTTGAAGTCACAGGCACTGGCCAAAATGTTGTCCAGCCCTCCTCAACAGGTGTCGGCTCCAACTGTTTCTATTGCTATTCCTCCTCCAACTCCATTGAGCTCGGAGCCGGAGTTTGTTGGGGTCCGAATCATGGAACCATTGGCTCCGTTAACGATTTCTCCTTCGGATTAGTCATCAGCTCCGATCCCTTCGATGGTACCTTCCCTCGAGGGATCTGGGTGCTGAGACTCCCTCATCAGCTCCGAGGGGGGTGAGTGGTATCAGACCCTTGTCCGACACCGTTCTCCCTCACAGAGTGTCGGCGCAGGTGAGCTCGGCTCCTACATCGGCCTCGGAGCCGTCTTCCTCAGTGCGGAGGAGGATTCCAGTTTCCTTGGAGCCGGAGCCTTCTCTGCATTGTGGCAGAGAGGCCTTCGATGTCATGAGGAGTGTGCTGGCCTCTGAGCCAGCTCCACCTTTGGCCCCACTAGTTCCGTCTCCTGTGATGCCTGCATCAACCTCTGTCACTCCTCCAGACCCCAAGCGTGGGGAACCAACATTCCAGGTCACCCCATTGGGTGTTTCCTCTTCTTCCGAGGCCTCCCCTGATTATTCAGAGGAGCCCCCTCAGAAGAAGAAGTGAAGAGGAAGCACATGACTCCCCTGAGTCTGTCACTTTGGATATGGATTTGGATGAATCGGAAGGGTCCCCGAGATCTCCCTCTGAAGATGTTTCCTTCTCTGACATCCTAGAGATACTTAAGCAGAGGGGGAACTGGAATACCCTAGCCCCTACCGAGGATGAATCTGTATTCCTGGATGCATTCGGTTCCTGACCCTCCACCTCTTGGGTTTCTCCGTCCTTTGATCCACTAATGTCTGTGGTGGTTCGAAGGGCTTGGTCAGCCCCGGATACAGTGGAACCAACCCCAAGGAGACCAGGCAAGTTTATTACTGCTCTCCCTGACAAGCAGTTTCTTACTAAGGGTGTTCCCGTGGACCAACCCCAAGGAGACCAGGCAAGTTTATTACTGCTCCCCTTGACAAGCAGTTTCTTTCTAAGGGTGTTCCCGTGGATGCCATGGTGGTAGCAGCAGCCACTAAAAAGGAGTTAGTGGAAACTTCTTCCTCTGTCCATCCTCCTAACAAGGAGTCCAGGACCATGGACAGATATGGGAAGCGAATGTTTGCTTCAGCGACTTTTTCCATGAGGTCACTGAATTACTTATGCCATTTCACTAGGCTTCAGAGGGATCTCCTGAAAGAGCTGGGAGATACCGTACAGAATCCATCAGCTGAAGGGGCTCAGGCTAAAGTGGCCTCTCAGCTGGCAACCCTTAACTCAGTAGTCAACTCCTCCATGAGGCTCATTTCCTATGCAGCCGATGGGGCGAGTAGAGCCGCAGGCACAGGCATGGCACTTTGGAGACATGCATGGATGCAGCTGTGTAATTTTGCGGAGCCCTTCAGAGCGTCATTCACCAACACTCCCTTTGATGGTTCCTTTCTTTTTGGACCACAGGTGAAAGACACTCTTACTAAGTGTGAGCAGGAAGGCAAGACTCTCTCTCTGCTGTAGGAGTCCAATTTTCCACCCCCTCTAGACCATACCCCAAGGGTCAGAAGAGTGGAAAGATGTGGTTTTGGAAATCCCAGGGATCCTTGCCTGACACACTTAGTGATTTTTCCTCCAGGGGCAGAGGAGGAAATAACAATAATAGCAGACACCGCCCTCGTGGCAGAGGGGGTCCGCATAACCAGGGCAGTAGGGAATCCTTCTCTGACAAGCCCTTCCAACATCCCTGAGGTGTTGCCCAACTGTCTGTCTCTGGAGGCAGTCGGGGGAAGACTTTCATTGTACCCAAAAGCATGGCTAAGCATAACGCAAGACAGTTGGGTACATTCAATAATATCCGGAGGTTACAGAATCCCATTCGTTTAGCCCCCTTTACTGTCATGCAAGTCCCTCCCAGATGTTCCACCCAATCTGAGGGACCAAGCAGTTATAGAAGTTTCAAAACTGCTAGAAAAAAAGAGTCATCCAGGAAGTCCCGGCAGACCACCACAAATCCAGAACTTACTCAAGGTTCTTTTTGGTACCAAAAAAGACAGGGGACTGGAGACCTATTTTGGATCTCAGCAGACTGAACAAGTCTGTTCAAAGAACAAAGATTCGGATGGTCGCGCTACATTCCATTCTACCCTGTTTGGGTCAGGACAATTGGATGTGCTCTATAGATCTCCAGGATGCGTACTATCATATCAAAATGGACAGACGCTCCAGGAGGTTCCTTCACTTCTGGCTGGGAGCCAGTCATTACCAGTTCAGAGCTCTGCCCTTTGGTCTAACCACAGCCCCCAGGATGTTCGCCAAATGTATGGCAGTGGTCACGGCTCACCTGAGACGTCAAGGATTCCAGGTGTTTCCATAGCTAGATGACTGACTCCTTACTGCTACTACCAGGCATCAACTCCTTCAAGCCAGGGACTATACAATTTCAATTTGCTCCCAACTAGGCATCACCATAAATTTCGAAAAATCTGCCTTGTTGCCCTATCAATCTATTACTTATATAGGAGCAGACTTAAATACAAGAAGCACGTTCACAAAGCTACCTTCGGACAGAGTGTCCACAATTCGCCAGCAAGTTCAAGTCCTCATGCAATGCAAATGGGTACAAGTCGGGTACGTCCTTCAAACTCTAGGTTCTATGGCAGTGGCAATTCTTCTGATACCCCTGGTCCGCTTTCACATGAGAATCCTGCAGTGGCTTCTATTCACACAGTGGTCCTTCCAACAGCTTCCCCATGTCTCACATGATCATGATTACAGAAGCATGCAAAAGGCACCTTTCCTGGTGGATGGTCTCCCCACTAGTTTCTCAGGGCAGACCCTTCATTCAGCCCTCTCCGGTTGCCACAGTGACCACAGATGCCTCCCTGATAGGGTGGGGGGGCATTATCAGGGCAGTACAGTCCAAGGCACTTGGCAGCCTCATGAGTACCATCTGCATATAAACATCCTAGAAATGAGAGCCGTGCTCTTAGCGTTGCAAGCTCTTCAGGACTCCCTCCCTTTTGGGACCATTGCAGTTCAAATGGACAATGTCAGTGGTGTGGTACATCAACAAGCAAGGCGGGACCAGGTCCTACCCCCTATGTTGAGAAGCGCTCAGACTCTGACAGTGGGCGATTTCTTCCCAACGATTTCTGATTGCGACACACATCCCTGGGATGTCCAACGTCATAGCGGACAGGCTCAGCCTAGCTATTCTCATGCCTCACAAGTGGTCTCTGAATCAAGTAGTTGCGGATCTGATCTTCAGCAAATGGGAACAGCCTTGCTGTGACCTTTTTGCCACCCCCTTCAACAGCAAATGCAGCAACTACTTCTCCCTTCTTCTGCTTCCTGGTCACTCCCCCAGAGACGCTCTGGTCCAAGATTGGCCTCAGGAACTTCTTTATGCATTCCCTCCATTTGCCCTGATACCGAAACTCATACAGAAAGCAATGTCGTTGGGTTGCAGAATGATCCTCATTGCCCCCTACTGGCCTCGACAGATATGGTTCCCATTCCTACATCATTACCTTCTCGAGCAGAGTTGGACTCTGGATCCGATTCCAGACCTACTGATTCATCAGTCAGGTGGGCTTCATCATTCCCTCCAAACACTCCAGCTCACAGCTTGGTTGCTCCACTTCCAACCCTAGCCAGGCTTCCCGGCACTTCCCCGGCCGTTTGCGACATTGTCTCCTCCCATAAGTCTGCCACTAGAAGGACTTATGCTAGCAAATGGAAACGTTTTTCTTGTTGTGCAGAGGCTAGGAACATAGACCCCTTCACAGCCCCTATCCACTGTTCTGAAGAGTCTGTTCCAATGAGCCACCCAGGATTGTAGGTGCTAGGGACACTGTCCCAACCAGCAAGAATGAAGGCGAGATTGACAACTTAACATAAAGAAGCTATGTACCCACCATAACATTCTATGTTAGTTGTCTTCATCTCGCCTTCCTTCTTGTGTCCCCCCCTACATCCCCCTGTCCTTTTGGACCGAGAAGAGTTCAGTTTCACTGGCTGAGTGTTCTCTGGTTTGTTTCCTCTACTGACTTAGACAGTAGGACAGGTATGCTTAACCCTTTGTTTGGAGGGGTTCTTTCTATAGCTATGTCTGGGGTTAGCTATTCCAAACGAGATCTGGGTAGCTAGCACCAAGCATCATGGGATAAGGGGTAGCCTTGAGCCAGTAAACAGCTCTCGGGCTATAGAAGATGGCCGAGTGGGAGCCGAGGATCGGCTCTGATCCCAACCAGCAAGAAGGAGGGCAAGATGAAGACAACTAACATGGAACGTTATGGTAGGTACATAACTTCTTTTTCAGAGTGTTGTTCAGTGTAGGTTTTTTGCCTTAATTTATTTTCTTTTTATTACAGATGTGGAGCACTCTGAAGTTTGAGATATTGATTTTTTTTTTTTTATTTCTACCACTCTTTCCACACTTTTTCTTTATCCTGCATTAGCATTCTACTCTTTTGGGATAGCAAAATTGCATTATTTGCTTTTAGTGTCTTCCTTCCAGGGGTTGTAAGGCTATTTAGAAGATGCATTGAATTCATTTAAAGCATCCTGTAAGGGTAGGATTTTTGGGTATTCTAGTTAAAAGACAATCGGGTAGTATTGCATAACTCTGGATTAAACTTGGACAGGTTGCATATTGTTTTATAGACATACCATTTAAGTGTATGCGTCAGATGTATGGTTTAATTTCTCCTAAACTGTTGGGTTTCAAATACCATTATGAGAATGGACCCCATTCCTAAGTCAGGGTATAGTTAAAGTTCATGAAATTAGTATTGCTTCAATCTTTGTTATCCAAAAGTGTTATTTGTAGCACCCACAGTAGGGCCAGAATTGATTCCTGAAATTCATACGGAGTTACATTAATGGGTAGCATATCTAACAATGACTTTAGTTTTTATTTTTTTTATTCGATCTGTTGCTCCTACTACTGTTATTGGAATTGTCTCCGTTTTTTCTCAACATTGCTCATTTCTGCCTGCAAATCTTGAGATTTTATGACTTTGTGTCTTGGTGTGATCCTCGTAAAATATGTAGTTTTCTGGCAAATCAGGGGAATAAAATAATAAGATAATGACAGAGTAGGGGCATTTTCACATACATGGACAGCCTATTCCAGAAAATGGGAATTCTGAGAGATATATAGCTGTCTGTCCAATGTGTACTATTTGTGTTGCAAACAAAATTTAGTTCTTTAGATCTAGTACTTATTTTGCTGCTTGTTTAGTGGATGTGGAAAAGATTCATCAAAGGGGGATCCAGTTTTGTTTTTGTTTGGAGATTGTTATAGCAGGTAACTATATTTTTTGTTTTGCTATGCCCATTCATTCATTACCTTTTTAAATGTGTGTGTGTGTGTGTGTGTGTGTGTGTGTGTGTGTGTGTGTGTGTGTGTGTGTGTGTGTGTGTGTGTGTGTGTGTGTGTGTGTGTTTGGGGGTGTCTGAGAGGTCTGTAGTTTTACTTTGTCCGCAGGCATTGACAGTATATTGCAGTAGGGTTTATGATTAAAAAATAAAAAAGTATATGAGACATTTAGCCACAGTGGCTGAGCTAGGAGAAGGTAGAAAGTTGGGCCTTGCTTTTAGCTCTACAAAAAATAAAATACTTACATAACATCCTTTCAGCTAAAGCTACTTGATTGTATGTAGACATTTCTTTTTTCATTCTTGTTTCCATGTACCCTTCTATCTGTATGTATATTAGTATTGAAGAGTAGTGGTGCTTGCAGCAGAGCAGATTTCTAACCCTGTAAATGGGTTGGGATATGCTACAGACTACTATACGAAGGTAAGCATTTCATGAGCATGTTTTGTGAGTGACGACTAAAGTGCACCGCTGTACCCAATAACAGAAAAATCTAGCTGCTTAGTGAGATTGCACCATGAAAGACAACACGATAAAGAATGAGTAACCGTATTGCAAGGGTAGATCACACGAACAGTTATTTGATTGGTTCATATACTGCGGTGGTGATTGATTGCAATTGCAGAATACGAGCCAATCAAAAACTGTGTAGCACAACCAATGCTGTTCAGTGTAGAACAGTGGCATACTTATTTGATTGATTTGCATACCGTGATGCTGATTGGCAATAATTGAGGTATACAAACCAATGAAAACTCGTGTTGTGGAGCCGAAGCTGTTCAGTGTGGAACAGCAGAACAGTGGCTTCACTTATCATTGAATGTGGAGCATTCTGCATAATCCAGAGCACTTGGCTGCCCAGGTGGGGTCATCACTGTCCCCAAAGGGGATGATGATGCAACTTTTGGCATTCAGCTTGAGGCCATGTTTCTGGAACCAGTCATTTGAGACCCACTTGGGGAATTGATGACTTGGTCAGCCATACCACACTGGTTTTTGGCCTGCACCTCAGAGAAGTATATCCCGAATAACAGAGGCCCCAAGACTGATCCCAGTGGTACGCCGCTTATTACGTTTCTTCTGCTTGAGTTGGCTTCCCCTATTTTGATTAGGTGGATTCCATCAGTGAGCTAGTTTGCTACCCATCTAGGACTACTGTAATCCAGTGTTCTCTGTAGCGTGTGCTGTAACTGCATATTGCTATAGTGTGATAAACTAGTTAGGTAGGGGTTCTATTCCAAGAGAGACCAACTGTGTGTCTCTGTCTGCTTGAGACAAGAACAATGCTTTTTAGAGTATGCACACTCTGTACAATTCACATGATCACCTTTGGCAATCCTGCTGATGTCACCTACCTAGGAATACACCTCTAGGACTGCTGTAACCCAGTATTCTGTGTAGTGCGTGCTGTGACTGTATATTGCTGTAGTGTGATAAACGAGTTAGGTAGGGGTTCTATTCCAAGAGATATCAAGTGTGTGTGTGTGTGTGCGTGTGTGCGTGTGTGTGTGTGTGTGTGTGTGTGTGTGTGTGTGTGTGTGTGTGTGTGTGTGTGTCTCTGCCTGCCTGAGACAAGGACAATGCTTTTTAGAGTATGCACACTCTGTACAATTCACATGACCACTGTTGGCAATCCTGCTGATGTCACCCACCTAGGAATACACCTCTAGGACTACTGTAACCCAGTATTCTCCGTAGCATGTGCTGTAACTGCGTATTGCTGTAGTGTAATACACTAGTTAGGTAGGGGTTCTATTCCAGGGCATGGCAGGTGTCTGTGTTTGACTATCAGAGCCTGTGTGGAGGTGGCTGTGAGTGTCTAACCACTGGACATGTTGGGGAGCGGATTTTGTAGTTTTCCTATATGGTGTCCATCTTATATTTCACAATGTCCACCTCACGAGGAGTACAGCTGTCAGTCAGCCACAAGACTCTGTTGGCAAGCCATACTCCTACATCTGACAAAAGGCCTGGTGAACAAAGTATGCAACACTACTATTACCCGGAATATGTCCTGAACCCATGTGTCATACACAAACACACTTGCCTAGAATATCCCGCGATGTTGCTAGTACCCTGCACATTGATGACAGATAGTAGGCATGGTGTGATTGCAGTTGGCTGCAGAGGGCATGGCACCCTGTGCAGCAGTACAATAGGCACATATTTGCAGACAATGTGCCTTCACTATGATCCCCACTGGATGCCTGCAACATATGTGGTGCCATCAAATGTGATGCACAGAGGCCATACAATGCCTTACACATGTGCCCTGTATGGACCGATGCCACTGACACCAGAGAATACCTGTATCATGCTATCAAGTGCAGGTGCAGGGTCAACCTGCTGACTATAAGCAGGTTGTGCCACACCAGGCCAGTACTGGCATATCGGAGGATAACAGTCTGTGTACACAACATGTGCCAACCAAACCAGGTACACTTGTACATGTCACTGTACATTATTGTG